>NC_133660.1:159170683-159273183 GCF_037893015.1 Macrotis lagotis
TATTTTAATAATATATTTTATGTCAAAGGGAGATAGGTCTTAATATAAAGTAACTACTATTTCTCCTGATGTTGTGGTTCAAAACAATATTGTAGATATTGACAAGATTATATGTATTCTTTGCCAATGTAAACAAATTGATAGAAAATAAGTCATTATCCACTGCTATCAGTTTTTTGAGAAAAAACAATTGAGCACTTGAAACCTCATTAAATATTTAATATTTTGCAACAACAGTAAAATTGGAACTAATGACTAGTATTTCTACTCAATAAACTCTACATTTAACTTTGAAAATCAAGGTCCTTGTTCACATTTGCCTTCTCTATAAGCACAAACATCATTTATCCAGTGATCAGCTTCTTTCATAGTAAAACTTGCCATACAGGACTATAGTATTTTTCTTTATTTCCATCCCTCTTTCCTTCCTTATTACCCTCTTTCCTTCCTCCCCCTTCCTCCCTCCCTTCCTTTTCCTCGTTCCCTCCCTCCCTCCCTTCCTTCTGCCTTCCTTCCTTCTTTCCCTTCTTTCTTCCTTTCCTCCTTTCATTTTCTCCTTTCTTGTGACAACTGATGTACTGCAAATTCTACCTTAGGCAATCCATGTAATTGTTCTGATCTTAATTTTTCTCAGCTTTAATACTAAAAAATAATAATTTCCTCAAAGAATTGATGATGATCAAATGAATTAAAATAGTATTATGTAAAAGTTGAAGTTCTACTTTTCTTTTTAGATTTTTGCAAGGCAAATGGGTTTAAGTGGCTTGCCCAAGGCCACACATCTAGGTAATTATTAAGTGTCTGAGGCCAGATTTGAACCCAGGTACTCCTGACTCCAGGGCCAGTGCTCTATCCACTCTACCACCTAGCCTCCCCTAAAGTTGAAGTTCTAAATAATAAATATTACCTTACCAAAATACCATTGTAAATTCTCTATGATATAGCCTCTACCCAAACAATTAATCTATTAAATAAGTAAATATCAGCTAAATGCAAATCTGATATTATAGAACTGGGGAAAAAAATAGAAATCCATTTAGTACAATTCTTCACTCCTCAAATTTTCATACTGGTCTTTGATTTAAATTATTTTTCCCCTGAATTATGATTTAGCTTTTCTTGTATAGGCTAATGTGGCAGTCCTATCACATAAGTAAATAAGACCATCCTTTGAGGTCAAAGGATTCCCTGATTACCCTTCTTTTCTGTAACTGAAATTACAGTGCTGTGCTCCTCCAGAGTAGGTGCAACTGTTGATAGGTTAAGTCCTTGTCTGAGTATACAGTTTGTGTGAAGGAAAGGCAAGGGAGCCAGCCTGAATGGGGGAAACACAAGCCATTATATTAGGTATTGAGAATAACATGCACATTGAGAATCAATTCAATTCAAAGCTTTAGTGTAAGCAATGGGGAATAGGTTAAGGGAAGAGAGAAGAAAAACAAACCTAATATATAACTCAGGCATACACAAAAGTATTACCCAAGTATGAGTAATTCTACATGAAGCAACACAGACTTGTAGATCTGTTCAGTAACAAAGAGGATTATTGATGGAGGAGAAGATTTACTTCAAAGTGCCCATCTGATTGTAGGGTTCTTATAATCTGATTTTTATGATTTTCCTGGAGCTGGCTATTTTGCATATCAGAAATCAGAGCAAAATACTATTTTAGAGGCTTGTTGTGAGAGAGAAAAGCCATTTGACAATAGTTAAAATATTATTTGATGGATCACATCTCTTTTAGTCTATGAACAATATTA
The DNA here is from genome assembly GCF_037893015.1 of Macrotis lagotis. NCBI lineage: Eukaryota > Metazoa > Chordata > Mammalia > Peramelemorphia > Peramelidae > Macrotis > Macrotis lagotis. Next base: position 159,172,444 of record NC_133660.1, read on the forward strand.
TTATCAGTATTTTTTCTATGATTAAGCATTATACGGTTAGAATCTTGTTTAAGCGGAAGCCATTGAGATAGGCTCAAGAACCATCAGACTTAATCCTAAAACCATATCTTCTATGAATATATTCTATAAGCTTCAGCCCCCAGCAAGGGAGAGAATGTCATATTGGTCTTAAGACCACCAGGCCTAATCCCATTTTTAATGGGATTTAATTTTATTAAATTATAAATTATTAAAAAGGCATCTATTCTATAGTCAAGATGACAAAATACATATAGGAAGCAGCTCAGTTTACTTCTCCTAATATCCTCCCACAAACAACTTTTTTTAAATGCCTGATATAGAATTCTGGAGTGTCAATGTCACCTAAAGGTGAGATTTTTTTGGTAGCTTAAAATGTCTGAGGAGAAAAACAGGAGAGGTCTGGTCTGTGATACTGGAATGGAACTTGACCTGTGAAACAATGCACACTTCAGCAACACTAATAGCAGACCTTGCAAGCACCACAGCTTCAGGACCTCTCAACCCAGAGATAGCACATGGGGTCATACAAATGATCAAAAAAGATAACTGGAGATCATTTGTTGGTGTGGGATGCAGGACCCCATTGCATTGAAACTTTAAGTGACAGTATCAGAGTGAAGCTAATCTCTAGTGTTTGCATTCCATGGGATCAGGGACTGTGCTCACAGAACTAGAGGCTAGAGAAGAGTTCTTGTTTTTAGTCACAGAGAAGTTTGGATCTGGGATTCAGTTTTGGGGTGAATAGGAATGTTTCTGGTTAGTCAGAAGGAAACAGGAGGCTATGTCTCAGTTCCAAGATAATAACGAAAGCTAGCACTTATGGCTGCAGGAAAGCAGGAGGCCTTATCATAGTTAGATGAACAAGGAGACCACTCGTGCTTGCAGGCATAGGGGAGCAGGGAAACATCCTGGGTAAAAATCAAATCACAGGCCAAGAGAACAGTGACCACATCTCTTTAGATCATATCACCTGGGAAACTTCAAAATCTCACAGACCCCTAGAACTAGTTTTGAAAACAGCAACACAAAACCCTGAATATCTGGAAAGTACACACTACACTATGGGAGCAGAAGTTAATTTTATCATAATGTTAAAAATATATCAATAGGATAGGAAAGTGAGAACACAACAACAATAAAAATACCATAATGACCAAAATATGCTGCTGCTGCTGATAATAATAATAATAATAATAATAATAATAATAATAATAATAATATTTGTCCTTCATTTTCAAAGAAGACCATGACATCCGGGAGGTGATACCATGGCAAGCACATGAATTGGATTTGAGTGCAGGGAATACTTTGCTAAGTCACTAATGTCACTTTCTCCTCCAGAGCCATCTGGATCCAGTGGACAATTATGGATCAGGACAATTGGAGATGTGCCTGGATGCATGCCACTCAGGGTCATGTGACTTGCCCAAGGTCACACACTTAGTAAGTGGCAAATGTCTGAGCTTGGATTCAAACTCCTGTCCTGAATCCAAGGCCAATGCCCTATCCATTGCACCACCTAGCTGACCCTTTGATAATGACAGAGAAGATGAAGATGCTAACTCAGAAAAAGTCAATGGAGTCAATTATTTAAATAATTTTGATTTTGTTCATCTCTTCCTCAATTTTCTGGATTTCTAATTTGCTTTAAAATATGAAATTTTTAACTTATTCCTTTTTTTAGATTTTTTAATTGCATGTCCAAGTAAAGCCTCAAAGAAAAATATTATTGGAACACAATTTCTGCAAAAATTCCTGGAGGAGTTAAAATGATTTTAAAATTCAAATAAGAGGGAAGAAAAATTGGAAAATGAAAAGAAAATGATATAAGAAAATAATGGAAAATGAACCTATAGTTTAGTAAAAGACACATCAAAATTACTGTAGAAAACATCAAAACAAAAACAGAATTAACCTAAAAATAAAAGGAGTACAAAAATTCACTGAAGAGAACTCCTTAAAAAACAGAATTGACCCAAAGGGGGAAAGATGAAGAAAAATTCAAAAAAAAGTGTAAAGAACTCTTTTAAAAAACAGAATTTTATATTCTGGAAGACAAAGAAAGCTGGATTGTAACCAAAATTAGCATATCCAACTAAATTGAAAATATCCTTACAGGGCAAAAAATAATTGATATTTAATGAAATAGAGGACTTCCAGACATTCTTGGTGAAAAGACAAGATCAAAATAGAAAATTTAATCTTCTAATGTAAGAAATGAGATAAGCATAAAAAGATGCACATGAAAGAGAAATCATAAGTGACTGAACAACATTACATTTATAGATGAGAAGATCTTTATCATAATTGGAGTAGTTAGAAGAATTTTGATAGACAGAAGGAAGGGTGAGTTAACTAGGGTGGGAAGATTTTTACAAAATAAAATTAAGGGGTGAGAATGAGGAATATACTGGGAGAAGGAGGAGGAAGAAAAGATGAAATTATCTCCAATAGAAGAGGTATATGAGGAAGATACTTTATTTTAGAAAAAATAGGGGTGACAGGCAATTATTAACCCTCACTGAACAAAATTTGTTTAGAGAGAATATCATACACACTCAATTGAGTATAGATATCTCTCTTACCTGACAAAGAAATAGGAAAGGAATGGAGTAAGAGAATGGGAGAAGATAATAGAAGGGAAGGCAGAGTCAAGGGTTAGAAGAAAACCGAATAAAGAGAAACAGAATAAAAGGAGAGAGAGAGAGAAAAGAATAAACAGCAAAAATTAAAATGGAGTGAAATATACATTTAATAATCTTAAGTGAATGGGAATGGAATGCACTTAATCTATAAAATATTATCATCTATCAGAATTAATTAGAAACCAGAGTGCAGCAGTATATTGGCTACACATACACACACACACACACACACATACACACACACAGACACACAAACACACACAGTTGAAAAAGAGAGATACATACAAAATAAAAGTAAGGGGCTGAAGCAGTATCTATTATGCTTAAGCAAAGGCAAAAAATAGGGATAACAATAAATATCATGGAAAAATAAAAGCAACAACAAAGATAACTAAAGGAAATAAGCATGGAAATGAAATTTTGTTAAAAGGTGTCATAGATAATGTAGTAATTGTCATGTGAAACAAATATGCATCTAATGCATAGCATTAAAATTATTAAATTAAAAGTTAAATGAGTTACATGAGTAAAATTGGTAATACTATTCTAATCAGGGACCTCAATTTTCTACTCTTGGAATTAGTCAAGTATAATTTTAAAAATAAAGATGGGGGGGTGGCTAGGTGGTGCAGTGGATAGAGCACCAGCCCTGGAGTCAGGAGTATCTGAGTTCAAATTCTGCCTCAGAAACTTAATAATTACCAAGCTGTGTGGCCTTAGGCAAGCCACCTAACACCATTGCCTTACAAAAAACTTAAAAAAATAAAGGGATGAACAGACTTTTTTAAAAAGTTAAATAATAAACCTCAAGGAGCATCTTTTCTTCAGCTATACATGGTACCTTCACAAAATTTTACCATGTATGAAATCAAAATTCAAAAAAAAAAAGTAGAAATATTGAATGTAAGTTCCAGATCACAATCCAATAAAAATTACATCCAATAAAATGATTGCAGAAACATAGATTGAATGAATAATTTCATTGAAGGAAATGACAAATACATTGGATGTTGCCAAAGCAACACTTCAGGTGGGGAGAATGGAAATTATATCTTTAATACTTATCTCAATAAAACAGAGAAAGGCCAGAGCAATGAATTGGGCAGGCAATTTTAAAAAACCTCAAAAAGGAATAATTTCAAATTTTCAAATTCAAAATCAAATTAGAAATCCAGAAAACTGAGGGAGAGAGATGAATAAAATCAAAACTATTTAAATAATTGAACTAATAAGTAAAAGTAAGAGCTGGTTTTATAGGACAAATGAAATAGATCATTGATTAATTTGATTTTAAAGAATAAAGAAAGAAGATAAGTTGCCAGTATCAAAAATTAAAATTGAACAATATAGATGAAATTATAACAATTATTATTTTACGCAACTATATGCCAATAAATATGAGAATCTATAAAAATTATATTTAAAATTATTTTTATTATTTTTATTTTATGTAAATTTCCAAGATTAACAGAAGAGGAAAAGAGAATATTTTAAATATATCTATTTTAGAAAAGAAATTGAACAGTCTATTTCCTTAAGAAAAAAATTCCTCAGATCAAATGGAAACACAGTCAATATTTTACTGAACATTTAGAGAACAATTATTTCTAATATTCTATAAACTATTTAGAAATATAGGGAAAGAATCTAACAAAATTCTTTTTATGAAAGAAATATTTCTTATTTCTAAAATACAAAAAAAGCAAAAACAAACTAGAGGTCAATTTCTACAATGAAAATTGCCTCAATATTATAAATAAAATATTCATAGGTGGTACACTAGAACTGTCCCTGGAGTCAGGAGGAACTGAGTTCAAATGTGAAGTCAGACAAATCCCTTGATATTTACTTAGCAGTGTGATCTTAGAAAAATCATTTAACCCAATTGACTTCAAAAATAAAAAAAAAATACAAGGAGATTACAGTGATATATAACAGCAATCATGCACTGTGACTAGATAGGATTTATATCAGAAACTCAAGATAGGGCCAGTATTAGAAAAATTATCAACCCGACTAATCATAGCAACAACAAAAACATCAAAAATCATATGTTTCTCTCTCTCTCTCTCTCTCTCTCTCTCTCTCTCTCTCTCTCTATATATATATATATATATATATATATATATATACATATATACATATAAAACTTTTGACAAAATACTACAACCATTTCTATTAAAAACAATGGAAGCATTAAAATAAATGTTTAGGAATATCTATTTAAAACCATCAGCATAAATCAGTATTGGAAACAAATTAGAAAATTCCCAAGAAGTTCAAGGGTAAATCAAGAATGTCCATTATCATTACCATTTTTCTATATTGAACTAAATATGGGAGCTAAAAATAATAAAAATGAAGAAATTAAAATAAGCAATATGGAAGCAAAGTTGTCCCACTTTGCAGATGATATGATACTATACTCAGAGTCTGCTAGAAAAAACAATTCAAAACTAGTTAAACAATTAACAATTTTACCAAAGTTGTAGGATATAAAATAAATCCATGTAAATCAACAGAATTCCTATATAATACCAAGAAAATCCAACAGAAAAATAGAAAAGGGAAATTTAATTTTTTTTAGGTTTTTGCAAGGCAAATGGGGTTAAGTGGCTTGCCCAAGGCCACACAGCTAGGTAATTATTAAGTATCTGAGACCAGATTTGAACCCAGGTACTCCTGACTCCAAGACCAGTGCTTTATGCACTATGCCACCTAGCCACCCCACGCCACCTAGCTGCCCCGAAATTCAATTTAAAAGGAGGGCAGACATGAGCATCTACTTGCTAAGAGAATTTCAGTGTATATAAAGATAGTTACAAAACACTTTTCACACAACTAAAGTCAGACCTAAAGATTTGTAGATACTTTCATTGTTCATCTATAGGCAGGGTCAATTTGATAAAAATGATAATTCTACCTAAATAAATTGAATTATTCAGTATTATAACAATAAAATTAGCCAGAAATTATTTTATAGAGCAAAAACATCATCTGAAAGAAACAAAAGTTGAAGATATCAAAAAAAAAATGAAAAAATATATAGGAATGTGCAATACCAGATCTCTAACTGTATTGCAAAGCACTCATCATTTTAAAAAATGTTACTAAAGAAGACAAAGACAGGTAGCTCTGTGAAGAGATTAGGTACAAAATACACAAAATCAAAAATTTTAAATAATGCATAAAATAAATAATTTGGAAAAAAATCCTAGGAAAAAAATAACGTCCATTCATTAGATCCTATATTTTAAGGCCTCACATTAGTTTTCATTTTTTAGATAAATAAACCAATAACCAGGTGAGTGAAATGATATCCCTAAGTGCTTTTCAAACTGAGACTAAATTGAAAGTCAAATTTGGACTCAGATTATCTGACACAAAACCTATCCAGTAAAACTTGCTTGTCAAGACTACTGAGATAATAAATGACATAGATGGAACTTGAACTCATGAATTTCTGATTTCAGTGCTCTCCTGCTTGTACCTTACTATATTCTAGTTTTATTAGAGCAATCATATATAATATTTTTGCTTGATCTGTGACTCCAGATCATCTTCTATCATAACCAAACTGCTCTCTATCAGATACAGTCAAGTCTGTATTTGTAATGTTATCCTTGTAGAGGATTGCCCCATTCCAAGATGGGAAAAACACATTTTACAAGAGCAAACATTATTATTCTTTCCCTATCCACTAATACTTTCACAAGAGTTTCAGTATATCACTGAAAGGATCCTACAATATTGAAAATTCTGTAATGTCCATTCAACTTACTCTCATGCAAAAAGCATACACGGTTAGGTTTATTTTTTGCAAAGCAATGTGATTAAGTGACTTGCTGAAGGTCACAGGACTAAATATTAAATATGTGAGGTCACATTTGAACTTGGGTCCTCCTTATTCTGGGGCTGGTGCTCTATCTACTGCACCAGCCAGCTGCCATTTGTGGTCAATCTTAAATGTGCCAATAGTAATAATAACTTAATTAGTTGTTCCCTGCACGTGTGAACTGGTGGTATTTTAAGTCATAAAAGTTTTCCTGCAATTCTGTGGTTATTTTAGTCTATTCTCTTATAACTGCTCTTTGTTGATTCTGCTGTTAATCTTCTGTTTCTTAAGAGGACCAATGTCATTGCAGGTTGAAGATTTGCTTCACGTATAAATTATATTTAAGGGAGGCAAACTTGCACAAAGGAGTGAGCTTTAGTCTCTCTTCCAAAGTCATTGAAGTCCAGTGGTAATGATCCAAGATTCATTGGAGAAACTTGAGCTCTTATAACTGACAAAGTTCTAAGACCAACCTGCTTCAGTTGCCTTCATGACAGTTAAACAAATTTTCTAACAAGGTTTTCATTCAAGTATTCCAATGGGAAGTTTTAATATATTTGGGTAGACATTACCCAACTCACTGATGACTTTGAGGCCTATAAATTAGTTTTCACTTTATTTGACCATCTGTTGAGATGATTTACCAAGGTATGGTCACCATAAATTCTCTAACTTTTTGGAGCCGCAAATGAGAGTAGGGCTCCAGGGGACAATCAATTTTCAAAATACTTATTATTTAATAATAAATCCTTTCCTTTGTTTTGTAATCTTCATTCAACAAACCACGATTCATAAGAACTTCATTTCTAATTCTAAATTATGTGCCTTGTCACATTTATTTTTTTATCCTATATCAAATATTTGATAATTACCACTTTGTAATATGATTTTGAGATCTGAACCAATAAGCCCTTTGTCCTCTTTCGTTTATTCATAATACTGAATGATAGTCAATTACATTTGTTCCAATTTTATAAAGTAGCCCATGTGTTTTTGATTGATAGTGAATTAAATTTATAAATTAATTTTGCTACATTTGCCAATATTTCAAAATTAAGTTAACCATTCATATGATAAACTATTCACTTATTTAATTCTGGTTTTTTCTGTGAAAATAATGCATAGTATTATCCATAAATGCTTTCTGTGAGCTTTAACAGTCTAAAATCTAAGCATTTAATCACTCTATCATTTTTATAGAACTTATTTATCATTTATCATTGCTTTATATTTTCCTTTTCCATTCTCTACTTTTTTTCCTCTTTTCTCCACTTTCCCTTCTTCTTTCATTTTCTCTCTTTCTTCCTCCCTCCCTCCCTTATTTCTTTTCTTTCCTTTTTCTTCTTTCCTTCCATTTGTCTTCCTTCCTTCCTTCCTTCCTTCCTTCCTTCCTTCCTTCCTTCCTTCCTTCTTCTTTTCTTCCTTCCTTCCATTCTTTCTTCCTTATCAAGAAACTTCATAAACTAATGAAATCAAAGTTTCAGCACAACAGTGGCAAATAGCAAACATAAAAAGCATTAAGATGTTCTACAATAATACTAAAAGTTACTCCTCTTCATTATTTTCTATGTATGTAAAATAAATATCAACATTTCTTTTAAAGACTCAGAGCTATTTATAGCCCCTTCCAAGAAGCCAAGAATTTAAATTAATATTAAATGCAATGTACATAGGGGATTCAAAAATAGTTTCTGGAACCTCAAGATGTCTCAGGAGCCAAAAAACCCACCCATAAATCTGTGCAGTACCCATCCTAAGTGAAGACATTGCCAATTTGTTCTTGGCTATTTTCCCTTCTTTCTTCATGCTTTTCTCCCTTGGTAAATTCAACTGGATGAATTACTTTATCATTTCAATTCAAATGACTCCTAAAATCTATGCCCCTAATCTCCACTGAGCTAGGGTCTCAAAATTATGGCCACTTTCTATAGATTTTTAGGTGGAGGTCCTAGTGTTGCTTCAAAGTCAATATAATTAAAATTAAAATCATCATCATCATCAAAATTTGCACCATCTCTTAACTTCCTCTTTCTTTTGTTGGTATCATCAGTGATAATATTATGCAGATTTTTAAAACCTCAGATCAACTTAACTATTCTTTCTCCTACATAAATTACTAATGCCTATAATTTCTAATTTTTCAATAACATTGATGAATAACTCCTCTTTTCTATTTCCATTTACAATAAATCTCATCACCTTTGGTCTGCAATATGTTCTAGTACCTCTTAAATACTAATACCTTAAGCTGGGGCAGATAGGTCAGACAATGAATAGAGTGCTATGCTTAGAGTCAAGAAGACTCTTCTTCCTGAGTTCAAATATGATCTTAGATACTTACTACCTGGGTTACCCTGGGTAATTCATTTAAACCTGGGTAAGGAAATTTTCTTTAGTTTCTTCTTACATAAAATTAACTGGAGAAGGAAATAGCAAAGAACTTCAGCATCATTGTCAATAAAAGTCCAAATGCACTCATAAATAGTCAAACATGACTAAAAGAATAACTGAACAAAGTACCTTAAGCTATCCTTCAGTTTATTTCATAATTTTTCCTCTACCCTACTTCTTTCCAGATTCATTTCAGAATACACATTTTCATGGATTCTCTAATCAATGTAATTTGGACTATTGAATTCCCCTCCAACTTGTCCTACTCTATAAACTATAAGGAGGTTTTTGAACCATTTTATGCTTTAGTATCTACATAATTAATGTGAAGAAGGCAGAATTCTTATATCATAAATGCTATGATCCAATTCTACTTTATATTTTTAATTGATATTTTATTTTTCCAATTACATGTATAGAAAGTTTTTCAATATTAATCTATCTGCAAATTTATAAGTTACATATATTTTTCCACCCTCCACCCCTTGTTTGTTTTTTCCCCCCTCTGAATCTGCATGACTTGTACTTAACAGGTATCCTAGGACTTTCTTTGATTACTGAACTTCTAAGAGGGGCTGCTTCCATCATAGTAATAAACTCAGTATTGTTATTGAATATGTGGTCTCTTCATTCTACTTCCTTCACTCAGCATCAGTTCATATATTTTTCCATAATTCTCCAAAGTCTGACCATTGATGATTTCTTTTTTTTTTTAGGTTTTTGCAAGGTAGTGGGGTTAAGTGGCTTGCCCAAGACCACACAGCTAGGTAATTATTAAGTGTCTGAGGCAGGATTTGAACTCAGGAACTCCTGACTCTAGGTCTGGAGCTCTATCCACTGTGCCACCTAGTCACCCTCAATAACTTTTTTGACATTTTAACATTTTATTTGTTTTCCAATTATATAAAATAGTAATATGTACCCATCATTTTTTGCAAGGCTCTGAATTCTACAATTTCCCCCCTCTTCTTCCTTCCCTCCCTCCCACAGTAGCCTGTCTGATAATCTCTACATTGTTTCCATGCCAAACATTAATTTGAATTGAATGTGTTATAATTGTAAGCATAAGAATAAACATAAACCCCCTACCCCCAGAAGATGAGAAACCTCAAGGAAAGAGAGATAGAGAGAGAGTGAGAGAGTGAGAGAATGTACTTCAGTCTGTGTTCAGATTACAGTGGCTCTGTCTCTGGGGTGAGTTGCTTTTTCTTATCAAAAATCCACCAGAGAAGTTGCTTCAATGTTTTTCCCATAGTTGCTATTACTAGCTGTATTTCCCTCCACTCTATTCCTCCCCACTCTCATTTATTTTATTGTCTCTCTCCTTTCATCCTGGCCCTGTCCAAAGTGTGTTGTATCTGAGTACCCTCTCCCTCAATCTTCCTTCTCTTCTATCACATATTCCTCCCTTCCCTTCTCCAATTTCCCCTAATACCATGCCTTTCCTCTCATCCTTCTCCAGGGCAGGATATATTTCCTCACCCTGTTAAGTGTGTGTGACATTTCCTCCCTGAACCAATTCCAATGAGAATGAAGGCTCACTCAATCCCCCTTTCCTTCCTCCCTCAACTCCATTGAAAAAGCTTTTTCTTGACTCTTATGTGAAATATCTCAACTAATTCTTCATCTGCTTTCCCTTCCTTCCAGTACTTTCCCCAATCATCCATTGACTCCATCCCTTTACCACATCATACTATTGTATTCCACACCTTCCTATCTCCTGTCTATATATGCTCCCTTCTAACAGCTCTTATAAATGAGACAGTTCATATGAGTTATAAATATCTTCTTCCCATGCAGGAATACAAACAGTTGAATATCATCAAGTTCCTCATAGTCCCTCTCTTCCACTCCCTCTGTGGTTCACCAGAGTCCTGTATTTGGAGATCAGACTTTCTGTTCAGCTCTGGTCATCTCAATAGGAAAGTTTGAAAGTCCTGTTTCATTGAAAGTCCATCTTTCACCCTGAAAAGAGGATGTTCAGTTTTGCTGGGTAGTTGATTCTTGATCATAAACCAAGATCTTTAGCCTTCTGAAACATCATATTCTAATACCTATGAGCCCTTAATGTAGATGCAGTAGACTGTGTAATCCTGACTATGGAGCCTCGGTAGTTGAATTGTTTGTTTATGGCAGCTTTTAGAATTTTCTCTTTTATTTGGGAGTTCTAGAATTTGGCTATAATATTCCTGGAAGTTTTTCTTTTGGGATCCTTTTCAGGGGGTAATTGGTGAATTCTCTCAATTTTTACCTTCAATTTCTAGGATCTCAGGGCAATTTTGCTGTTTAATTTTTTGAAAAAGGAATTCTAGGCTTTTCACCTAATTATGGCTTTCAGATAGCCCAATAATTTTAAAATTATTTCTTCTGGATCTGTTTTTCAAGTCAGTTGTTTTTCCAATGAGCTATTTTACGTCTTCTTCTAATTTTTTACTTTTTTGGAAGAGTTTTATTTCTTCTTGATTTCTTGCAAAGTCATCAGCGTCCTTTAGTTCCATTTTGCATTTGAAGGAGTTATTTTCTTCAGAGAGCTTTTCTATCTCCTTTTACAGCTGACCAATTTTGATTATTAAGGCATTCTTCTCACCATTTGCCTTTTGTTTTGCTTTTTCCATTAGGTCTAAACTGGCTTTTAACACATTATTTTCTTCAGGATTTTTTTGTATATCTTTCACCAAGTTTTGATTTGGTTTTCATGATTGTTCTGCATAGCTCTCATTTGTTCTCCCAAAATTTCCTCCTCTCCCTTAATTGTTTTTCAAAGCCTTTTCTGAGCTCATCCATAGTCTGAGCCCATTTTCTATTTCTCTTGGAGGTTTTGGATATGGAAACTTTGATTTTGTCATCATCTGAGTATGTGTTTTGATCTTCCATGGGGCTAAAGTAATTCTCTATGGTCAGATTCTTCTTTTTCTGTTGTTTCCTCATGTCCTCAGTCCAAGACTAATTTACAGCACTTCCAAGAGTTTGGGGTTCTTTTTTGGGGGGAGACATATGTATATGTAGATGGGCCGAGTACTTCCCTCTGCTCTGGGGCTATAAGGAGGGATCCAGCTTGGTTATTTAGAAAATTTCTTTATAAGACTATATAGAGTTGAAAGTATGACAGGATTGACTCTTGTTCATTTTTAAAATTTTTAAATATTTTTTAAAAATTTTAATTTTTTTTATTTTAGAAAGATTTCTTTTTGAGTTTTAAAATTTTTGCCTAATCTGTCTTCCCTCCTCCACTCCCAGAGCAGGCAGTCTGTTAGTCTTTACATTGTTTCCATAGTATACATTAATCTAAGTTGAATGTGATGAGAGAGAAATCTTAATCTTAAGGAAGAAATATAAAGTATAGGAGATTTTTTTTTAAATTAAAAGTCTTTTGTCTTTGTTAAAACTCCACAAATTTTTCACTGGATATAGATGGTATTTTCCATCACGTTACTACAAAATTGTGCCTGGTTTTACTAATGGAATGAGCAAATCCATTAAGGTTGACCATCACCACCATATTGTTGTTAGGGTGTATAATATTCTTCTGGTTCTACTCATCTCACTCAGCATCAGGTCATGCAAATTCATCCAGGCTTCCCCAAATTCCTATCCCTCCTGATTTCTAATAGAACAATAGTGATCCATCATATACATATACCACAGTTTCTTAAGCCATTCCACAATTGAAAGACATTCATTTAATTTCCAATTCTTTGCCACCACAAACAGGGCTGCTAGGGATATTTGTATACAAGTGATATTTTTACCCTTTTCCATAATCCCTTCAGGGTATAGACCCATTAGTGGTATTGTTGGATCAAAGGGTATGCACATTTTTGTTCCCCTTTTGGCTTAATTCCAAATTGCTCTCCAGAAATGTTGGATGAGTTCATAGCTCCACCAACAATGTATTAGTGTCCCAGATTTCCTACAATCCTTCCAACATTGATCATTTTCCTTTCTGGTCATATTGGCTAGTCTGGCTGGTAAAAGGTTTTGCCTCTGAGATGCTTTAATTTATTTTTCTCTAATAATTAGCAATGTAGAGCAATTTTTCATATGACTGTGGATAGTTTTGATTTCTTCAACTGTAAATTGCCTTTGTAAATGCTTTGACCATTTATCAATTTGGGAATGTCTTGTCTTTTAAAAATTTGACACAATTCTCTGTATATTTTAGAAATGAGTCCTTTGTCAGAAACACCAGTTATAGAAATGATTTCCCAATTTACTACATGTCTTTTGATCTTGGTTACAGTGGATTTGTCTATGCAAATGATTTTTAATTTAATGTAGACAAAATTGTCTAGTTTCATTTTAATGATGTTCTCCATCTCTTCCTTGATCTTAAACTGCTTCCCTTTCCATAAATCTGACAGGTACACTGCTCCTTAATCTTCTAGTTTCCGTTTAATCTTGTTTTTCATGTCTAAATTCTGTATCCATTTTGATCTTATATTGGTGTAGAGTGTAAGGTGCTGGTCTAATCCAAGTTTCTTCCATACTAACATCCAATTTTCCCAAGAGTTTTTGATGAAGAGAGAGTTTTTATCCCAATAGCTGGACTGTCTGGATTTATCAAAAAAGCAGATTACTATAATCAATACCTGCTGTTGCACCTAGTCTATTCCACTGATCCACCACTCTATTTCTTAGCCAATACCAGACAGTTTTGATGACTGATGCTTTATAATATAACTTTAGAACTGGTAGGGCTAAGCCACCTTCTTTTACAATTTTTTTTCATTAAATCCCTGGAGATTCTTGACTTTTTATTTCTCCATAAAAATTTACCTACAATTTCTTTCTAACTCATTAAAGTAATTTATTGGAATTTTGATTGGTAGTACACTGAACAAGTATTTTAGTTTTGGTAGAACTGTCATTTTTATTTTATTATCTTGTCTTATCCATGAAGAGTGGATACTTGCCCAGTTATTTAAATCAGATTTTATTTGTGTGAGAAGTATTTTGTAATAACTTTCAAAAAGTTTCTGAGTCTGCCTTGGCAGGTAGGCTCCCAGGTATTTTATATTGTCTGAATTTACTTTGAATGGAATTTCTCTTTCTAAATCATTTTGCTGTATTTTCCTAGTCATATATAGAAAAGTTGGGGATTTATGAGTTTATTTTATATCCTGCAACTTTGCTAAAGTTGTTTGTAGTAGATTTTAGATGATTCTTTTGCATTCTTTAGGCATAATATCATGTCATCTGCAAAGAGCAAGAGTTTTGTCACTCTTCCTTCTTGCCAATTCTAATTCCTTCAAGTTCTTTTTATTTTCTTATTGCTGAAACTAACATTTCTTATATGATATTAAATAGTAGTGGTGATAATGGGCATGCTTGTTTCACACCTGATCTTATTGGGAATGCCTCTTGCCTATCCCCATTGCATATAATGCTTTTTGATGGCTTCAGATAGATACTGCTTATTATTCTAAGGAACAATCCTTAGAGTTTTTAGCTGAAATATTTGCTGTAACTTGTCAAAAACTTTTTTCAGCATCTATTGGTATAATCATATAATTTCTGATATGTTTGTTGTTGATATAATAATTTATACTAACACTTTTCCTAATATTGAAGCAACCTTGAATTCCTGGGATGAATCCTACTTAGTCAAAATGTATTATGCTAGTGATAACTTGTTGTAATTGTTTTGTTAAGATTTTATTTAAGATTTTTGCATCTATATTCATCTGTAATATAGGTCTATAATTTTCTTTCTCTGTTTTAACTCTTCCTGGTTTAAGTATCAACACCATATTGGGGTCATAGAAAGAGTTAGGCAGAGTTCCATCTTCACCTATTTTTTAAAAGATTTTTATATAGAATTAGCACCAATTGTTCCTTATATGTTTGAGAGAATTCACTTGTGAATTCATTTGGCCCTGGAGAATTGTTCTTAGGGAGTCTAATAATGGTTTCTTGAAATTTTTTCTGAAATAGGTTTATTTACATATTTGATTTCTTCTTTATTTATCCTGGGCAACTTAAATTTTCATAAATATTCATCCATTTCATTTAGATTATCAAATTTATTGGCAAAGAATTAGGTAAAATAATTATGAATTATTACCTAAATTTCCTCCTCATTGGTGGTGAGTTCACTTGTGATACTAGGAATTTGGTTTTCTTCTTTTTTTAATCAAATTGGTGAGAGGTTTATCAATTTTATTGGATTTTTCATAAAACCAACTCTTGGTTATATTTAATAGTTCAATAGTTTTCTTACTTTCAATTTTCTTAAGTTCTTTAATTTTCAGGATTTCTAATTTGGTATTTAATTGGGATTTTTTAATTTGTTCTTTCTCTAATTTTTTAATTGCATATTTAGTTCATTGAGTTCCTCTCTCTTTAATTTATTCATGTAAGCATTTAAAGGTATAATATAAATTAACTGTCAGTCACTTTGAGTGTATCCCATAGGGTTTTTTATGTTGTTTCATTATTGTCATTATCTAGGATAAAATAATTAATTCTTTCTACAATTTGTTGTTTGTTACACTCATTCTTTAAAATGAAGCTATTTTGCTTTCAATTAGTTTGTGTCTATATCTCCTTGGCGTAATATTGCATGTGATTTTCATTCTTTATGATCTGAGAAAGATGCACTCACGATTTCTGCCTTTCTACAATTGATTATTTGGTTGTTATGTGCTAGCACATGGTCATTTTTTTTTAAATGCCATGTACTACAGAAAAGAAAGTCTATTCCTTTCTATCTCCTTTCAATTTCCTCCATAGATCTACCATGCCCAGGTTTTCTAACAATCTATTTACCTCCTTAACTTCCTTTTTGTTTACTTAATGTTTAGATTTATCTAAATCTGAGAGTGGGAGGTTGAGGTCTTCTGCCACTAGAGTTTTGCTGAATATGTCTTCCTATAGCTCCTTCAAATTTTCATCTAAGCATTTGGATGCTACAACGTTGGGTGCATACATATTTAGTATTGAAATTACTTTATTATCTATGGTTCTTTTTAAGCAGATACAGTTTCATTCCTTATCTCTTTTAATGCTATCTATTTTTGCAGATGCTTTGTCTGAGATAAGCATTGCTACCCCTGCTTTTTTCACTTCAGCTGAAGCAAAATATATTTTGCTCCAACCTTTTACATGTACTTTTTCTGTGTCTTTCTGCTTCAAATGAGTTTCTTGTAAGCAGCATATTGTAGAATTATGGTTTTTAATCCACTCTGTTCTTCCATTACATTTTAAGGGAGAATTCATTCAATTCACATTCAAAGTTATAATTAGTAAACACTTTATTGCCCTTCATGTTATCTTCACTCTGTTTATATTTCCCCCTTTTTTCCTTTTATCCATATTCTCCAGTGTTTTGTTTCTGAATACCACCTCCTTCAGTGTGTTTGCCCACCTATATCCACTCCCTCCCCATTTCTCCCCATTCCCTTTGCCTCTTCTTCCTATTCACAACTGAGGGAATTCTGCTGCTTACACCTGAGCCTGTGGAGGAGATTGGCTGTAATTGTGTTTATTTTGGGAAAAGGCTTCAGCTGAAATGAAGGCATGGAATCTTTGGTTACTACAGAACAACAGAGCCTAGGGACCTATGTCTACAACTCTCCAACACTGGAACTCACCCTCCAGCTTTGATGCTAAGCCACAGACTTTCAGTGCCACAGTCAAAGATTACCCTCCCCAGTTGGATCACTTAACCAATGCCTTTGAGGCTGATCAGTCTAGTCCTCTTCTGGGGCTCTCACCCCATGCTATGCTCCCTGCAGAGTCTATGCTTTCTGTGCTTGGCTCACCCACAATCTCGGAAGAGGAAATTTGAGGTTGATGTTCTTCTCCTAGATGCTTTTTCTTGGTTTTGCTGATCGGATTTCCATTAAGAGTATTGTTTGATATTATATATGAGAAGATCAGGAGACCTTAGCACAGTACCTGTCTTCTCTCCACCATCTTGGCCAGAAGTCTACAAATTTTTTGACTCTTGTTCTTTCCCCCTTTCAATTCATCTTGAATCTTTATTTGAAGATCAAATTTCTCATTCAATTATTGTCTTTTTAATCAGAAAATTTTGGAAGACCTCTCTTTCATTGAAGTCCATTTTTTCCCTGACAGAATATGCTGAATTATTCAGGGTAGGTAATTCTTCATTGTAATCTAAGTTCCTTTGCCCTATAGGAATATCATATTCCAGGCCCTCCCATTCTTTAATTTTGTAGGAAAGAAGTGCTGTGTAATGTTGATTGTGTTTCCTTGGTATCTGGAATGCTCTTTTTTGTTTTTTTGCTTTTTTGCAAGACAATGGAGTTAAATGACATGGCCAAATTCACACCTGTTAAGTATCAAGTTCATAAGACTAGATTTGAACTCAGTTCCTCCTGACTCTAGACTGGTGCTCTATTTACTGCACCATCTAACTGCCCCTAAATTGCTTCTCTTTGACTGCTTACAGTATCTTCCCCTTTAGAAAGAATTCTGAAATTTGACTATTATATTTCTTGGTCTCTTTCTGTAGGTGATCTTTAAGTTCTTTCAATGACTATTCTCTCTTCTTGATCTAAGATATTAGGACAGTTATCCATGATAATTTCTTGAAAGACATTTTTTCAGGCCATTTTATTGATCTGATGAACCAATAATTTATGCATTCTCACCTGAATCTATTTTCCAGGTCATTTGTTTTTCTGAAAAAGAACTTTATATTTTCTTCTATTTTTTCCAGTCTTTTGATTTTGTTTGATGGAGGTTTGATGTCTCATGGAGCATTAGTTTCTATTTGTACAATTCTAGTTTTTAGTTTTATTTCCTTCACTTAGGTTTTGTGTTTCCTTTTCCAGTTGTTCAATTTTAAATTCAAATTATCTATTACCCTCCAGTGGGTTAATTTTGCTTTTTGATGTGCTGCATTCATTTTCCAGATAGATAATTTTACTTTTTGAGGACTAACATTCTTTTTCCTATCAGTCATTTTTACTTGTAATGAAGATGACTTCTTTTGATGATGTGTGTGAGAATTATACACAAGACATCTTTCCTTTTGGCTATGTAGACCAATAGATATTTTTTTAATTTTAAAAGAGATGATTTATTTGGCTATTTTTTCATAATTTTCTTGCTTGACTCTCATTTCATTTTCCCATTTTTCTTCTTCCTCTCTTCTTTGATTTTTAATTTCTTTTTTAAGATCTTCCATGAGATTTTAGATAAGTTTCTCTGAGATTTTCCATGTAGGGATTTTTTCACTGCTTTCTTCTTCTGAGATGGAATCTTTATCATCTTTATTTGATTAGTGGCTTTATATGGTTAGTATTCATTTTTTCTCATTTGGATTGGTGATTTCTATTCCAGGAGTATAGGGAATATAGTCCTAAGCTTTTTGTGATGGAGCCAGGATCTGGTCCCAAGGTGTTTCCTATGCAACCCAGGCATTGTCTATGCAGTGGGTTGTTCCTTAGCCAGTTCTGGTGGTTGCACCAGTGTTTTCAGGACTCAGACTTTGTCTGGGGTTGGTACCCTCCCTGCTGGTTTTCTATATGATTGAGTTGGGACCTGGTTGCCGTTTATCTGCTGGGACCTGGGTTGCACTTTGGCTAAGAGCATCCCTCTGGCTTTCCCTGTCTCCAGAATTTGTTGGGTTATACTTCCCCTTTACCCACAAAAAGACAGACCTTTACTGAAGATATTCCACAATATCTTGAGTTGAGGAATTGTTTTACTTTTGGGTGGGATCTGTGACTTTAATGTCTGTTTAAAGGCTTCATTTAAAGTTGTGTAGGTAACAGCTCCTGGAACATGCTGGTTTCATCCTTCCATCTTAACTCTCCCCCAGAAGTCAATCCTGCCCTACTTGAAAGCTTTAGGTTGAACTATCTCTCATATCTGTAATGAGCTCTCAATGCATCTGAATCTTCTGAAGTGATTTTCTTCCTTTAATAACCATGTCACTTGTCACAATATGCATGAAAACATTTTGTAGTCCATTAGTTAGAATTAGTTAAAATTGTTATTGAATTTTTATGCTTGTCTGTTCTCTCATATGTATATAATTGTGCCCTAACTGACATTATCATTGTTATGTGGACATTTTATGTATATATATATATATATATATATGTATATATATATATATATATATGTATCACCCTCCCTAAGAGCAAGGTTGATTATGGTGATTTTTCATCTATCTCAGGAGTGACCACTATCCTTTGCATATACACTTTATTTTTTTTGTTGTTTTTGCAAGGCCAATGGGTTTAAGTGCCTTGCCCAAGGTTACATGGCTATGTAATTATTATTAAGTGGCTGAGGTCATATTTGAACCCAGGTACTCCTGACTCCAAGGCTGGTGCTCTATCCACTACACCACCTCGCCACCCCTTCATATACACTTTAATAAATGCTGATTGACCTGACTTAAATATAAAGGATTTATATTTAACTGGCAAGCATCTAACAAATTTAAAGCTTTCTCTGAAACCTTGGCTTGTTCTCCAGGAGTAGGCTTCATTGTTTGCATAAATATATGAATGATTCTATCAGAAAATGATGATACCATTGTTCCTTAACAAATCTATTGGTCTACATAGCCAAAAGTAAAGATATCTTGTGTACAATTCTCACAAACATACTCTCTCTTTTTTTCCTTATTATAATTCTATAAACTTAAATGAATGACAGAAGAGAGCTTATTCTTAACATTGGCACAGCAAAGCTTCCAAATGGAATTTTTATTCTATGCTACAATGATGAATGCAATGGTCTCCATTTAAATATTGAAAAGTAGGAAGATAGCCAATTGAGGAAAGCTCTCTAGGAACTTGTACTCCATTATCACAGGACCTTTGAAACAGTGCCTTTGCTGAGGCAGAATGGATAGTGTCTTTCAGAAGAGAAAAGAATCAATAAAGGTTGCAGAAAAGGAAAATGGCAAAGTACTGTAGGTTCTTAAATGAAAATTGATTTCTACCATTGACCATGGAACAAGCTCATCAGTAACACCAAATTTAGAGGGAATCTAATTGTCTCTTCTCCAAGTGTGGTTTGAGCTTGGAAAAAGAAGTATAGGAGGGAAATCAATCCTTTGTCATCACAAGTAGCTTAGTCACAGCATACCAATTCAAGAAACAGGATTGTGTACAATACTGTTTCAATAGTCTCTGAAAAGTTCAGATAATTCAGATATTTCAGCCAAAAGTCTATAAATGTAATTGTTCTTTCCTTTTCCTCAATAGTCATAGAATGAACCCTTAAGTCAAGGTAGAAGTATGGTTAAAAAGAAATATACTGTAATCATAAGATGAATTGGGAGAGATGCACAGCATGAATCAGTGCAAAAGAACCACAATTTTGGTTGGAAGGAGGCATGGGATTCTATGTAAATCTTGTTCATTATAGATTACTTGAACTCTCATAACCTATGAACCTATCTAATGGCAATTTTATTTTCATTAGCATTGGTATTGGACTATAGGGTGATTAGGATAAATAGGATGATTGAGATAAAGGGGGGAGAAGGAGAGAGAGAAAGAGAGAGGGAGAGAGGTGTGTACACATATATATATATATGTGTGTATTTTTGTAGTGAAAACTACATAATCTGTTTTGATAGAGTACTGATGAAATCACAAGTCATTAGGAAATAAAATTAAGCTAGGGGAGCTACCAAGTAATAGAATTAAAAAATGTCTGAATGTCATCTATCAGAGACACTCAGAAATAATGAAATATTTCATCTTCTTGAACTTTGACTAATATTGATCTTTATTAAATGGTTCTTCCATTCATCATCTCATTTATAATCATCATTTCTATACAGTTGTGATGTTTTTCAATTTCATTAAACTCATAAGATATACCCTTATAAAAAAATCTATGTGTCCTTGGATATGTCCCTTCTAACTGTCCTATATTTCAATCTTTATGTTCACATTTTAATTTCTGGACTGCCTTGGCAGAGCTACATGGAAGTTTCCAGTGTGGATAAAATCCCAGGTTCAGAACATAATTCGATTATTATATTCTATTAATTCTATTGATTCTACTATTTTCCATTAATTCTAGTATTCTAGTTATTCTATTTATTTCAAACCATCCTGAAAATATTGGTAGAATATAGGAATGTTTCGAATTTTATATGTGATGAAATTAAAGTACAGCAAATGAAGAACAGCACTAGAAAAAGTATTAGACAATGTAGCACAATAGAAAGATTACTGAATTTGAAGTCTAAAGACCTGATGATTTTAGTTCTGCCATTTGCCACAGTCTAAATGAATTTTGGTAAGCAATTTCACTTCTCTGAGTCCTATATAGAATAAGGGAATAGAGTCAGAAACATACTTTCAGAGATCTCTAAAGTATCTTTCAACTTTCAGTCTATGATTTAATGGTCTTCTGTATTTCACTTCATTCTCAAATAAATGTAAAAAACTTTGTTTGCTCATTTCATCTAATTAACCCTAATTTATTTTGCTTTATGCCAGCAGCTTTTTAAAAACAGAGAAATTATTTTTAATAATGGTTAATTTTATAAACTAAGAAGATTATAAACAGGAAGTATATAGCCTTCCAAATAAATCACCAGTTGACTACACTGAAGTTACTAATGAGGTAGAATGGAAAATTTATGTACCTGGTCTAGTGATATTCTGCTGTTAGGCGAGTGACAATTTTGCTTTAAAGTCCACTTCACCTATGACACCTACTGAAACCACTGGAATGCATATTCATTACTTCAAACTACTGAGTAAATGCTTCTCCCAGGAGCTGCTCTGATACTGCAAAGTCATTTCGTATTAACCTTCCAACAGGAGGAAAAGAATGACTTCTGGTTTCTATACACTGGAAATTAAGTAACCCTTCAGGCTTCCTAAAGAGGTAAGAGATTCCTGTACCTTGGCTATGACAAACTATATCCTTCTAGCAAGAATCTTAGTCTGATTCCTTTCCTTTTCCATCACAATCTGATGTAATGAATTACACATTGTTGGGATATTTTTTAATTTGGTATTCCTAGTGATAGTGCTTAAAACTTTTGAGTTAAATACGTAAGGACAGTTTGGATGAGGTAAGGATTACATGTCAGTATAATCTGAGAAAATTCTTGAAGTGGCACATAATCAGATATTCATCACTTCTGAAATGGGTCCTTTGTAGTAGAATTTTATATGAAAAAGTAAAAGAGACCACACTATAGATTCCAGCCTAATCTCTAACAAGTTTCTCAAAGTTATACTTATAGTTTATATGATAGAGCAAAAAACAATGGAAATATTTTTAAGTCAACATTTTTCAAAAATTTCTAACAACTGGAGGAACTTGCCAGGAGCATAATTATCATCTTATTATTTTTGCTTTCCTAGCATTTTCTCAATGAGACATAAAAAGGAATGGTTTTGACTGAAAAAAAATATTAAATTACAATTACTCCATATGTTAGGAATTAAAGAAATAAAATCATGTTTTACAATGTTATAAGTTGATTATCACCTTTAAAATGTGGTAATATTTAACACTTTCTGTTACAGACACATATTTTACCTTTTCAGTCCTCCTACCATATTTAATATGTGCTACATATATGAATATTATAGTAAGGTTGACTGTGAAGAAACTTTCTGTTGAACAAATGTAATTTTGAAATTGCCTGCATTAGTATATTAAATACCTGCTCCATAAAGGAGGGGGAGGTGGAATTTTTCATATTAAAAGTTGAAAAAAATGTTTACAACTTTTGTATGACTTTTTTTAGAAGTACAAATACTTTGGCATATGTATTATAGATTACCTTATATCATGAGAGCAAAGTCGGTAATATTGCAGACTGTGTATTGACCATAAATTGTGGGTGTGACTTCAGCTACTTTCTCTTTGCTCCCACAGGTACAAAGGGAGAAAAGAACGAAGATATGGTCAGGCCATAAAACAACATTATAGTCCTGAAAAGGTGTGTTCTCCTAAAGATTTCTTAGAAAAGATAAACTAGGACTACTAGGGGGTAGAACCAAGGTAGTTGCACAAATGTAGGATGCTCCTAGAGCTTTTCCTAAATCTACTTTAAATGAAGCCTCTAAATAGTCCCCAAAGTGACAGAACACACCCCCACTCCACCCCCTCCCACCCCCCCCCAAATAAAACAACAGAGTGAAACAAGCTCTGAAGTAAAGATATCATGGAGGAACTTCAGTAAAGCTCTATCTCATATGGGTTTAAAGGGAAGTATAGCCTATCATAGATATGAGTGCTAGAAAATCAGTGGGAGGCTCTTACCTATAATACAGCTCAGGTCTAGTCTCAGCAAGCTAGCACTGCACCAGGCCATCAATGAGAGTCACAATCCGAGTTTGGAAGAAAAAAGTTCAATTCCAGGAAATGCTGGTGCAAAAGACAGAACTGGGTTAGGCTACCCTAACACAGGGAACAAACTGTTAGCATATGAAGCACCATAGGCTAGCAGTAAGGCAGGGACCAGACCTCCATCACTAGCAAAAAAGTTTGGGACTTTACCCCCTTTCCCACAGGAGTATTTTTGCTCAAAATGAACAACAAAAATAACAACAACAAAAGGCACTAAGCATAAAAAAGCTCCTATTCTGATAGGTATGATAAAAATGCTTTCTCAGCACAAGAAAGCAGATAAAAAATATCTAATGTGAAGTCTCAAAGGAATTTTTAATTTGGTGTCAAATACAGAAAGAGCTGTTGAAGCAAAAAGGATTTTCAAAAGAAAAGAGGAAGAAAAGAAATGGAGAAAAGAAATAAGAGAGAACCATGAAAAATTGATTAAAGAAAACAATATCTTTGAAAGTAAAACTGGCCAAATGAAACTCCTCTAAAAGTAAAATTAACCAATTAGGAAAGGAAACAAAAAAGCTAACCAAAGAAATAAAACATTAAAAATTAGAATTGGACACACGGAAATTAATGACTCAAAGAGTTCCCAAGATTCCATCAAACAAAACCAAAAGGTGGCAGCTAGGTGACACAGTGGATAGAGTCCTGGCCCTGGTGTCAGGAGGACCTGAGTTCTAGTACAGCCTCAGACACTTGATAATTACCTAGTTGTGTGACCTTGGGAAAGTCACTTAATCCCATTGGCTTACCAAAAAAAATCCAAAATCTCAAAAAATAGAAGAAAATGCAAAGTACCTCTTAGTAAAAATAACAAACCTAGAAATAGATCCAGAAGAGATAATTTAGAAATTATTGGTCTACCTGAAAGCCTCAATGAAAAAACGAACTTGGAAAATATCTTTCAGGAAATTAACATGGAAAAGTACTTGAATATCCTAGAGCAAGATGATGAAATAGTTTTTGAAAGAATGCATTTATCACCCCACCATAGGGGATTCCAAAATATTAAGTCAAAGGAATATTGTAACTACATATCAGAATTCTCAGTTGGAAGAGAAAATACTGCTAGCTGTCATAATGTAGCAATGTAAATATTAGGGACTACACAGGACTTATCAGCTTCATCATTAAAGAATCAGAGGACCTGGAATAGGATATTTTGGAAGCTAAAGAGATTGGATTATGATCAAGAATCAACTACCATGTAAAATTCAGTATATACTTTTAGGGCAAAAGATGGATTTTCAATGTAATAGAGAACTTTCAAAAATATCTGGATAAAGAGGCAACAATTGAACAAAAATTTGATTTTCAAATACAAAGATCAAGAAATTTGTAAAAAGGTAAATGGAAAGGGAAAATATCTTAATCAATAAGATTAAACAGGAAGATCCTGAGGGACAGCTCCTAGGAGTGATTTACACCTATCCTTGGTGACCTTTTCCATCAGAGATATGTATATTGTTAATCATTATATGAATTTTTTGGCTCTCCAGTGAACCTCCAGTGACTCAGGAGGTGGTTGTAAATGGCTTTTCTGATAGCAAAGTATGCAGATTACTAAGAACAACTATTATAAATTTACCCAGGAAATTATGAAACTGGGTCTCCTTCAACTGGTCATTCCTGAGATAAGTTTTTGTTATAAAAAGTCTGAGTTTCCAGAAATTAATCCAGTATATTCTTGCATCATGGCTTTTCATATGTGTACATTTCTACTCGACCTGCCTTAAGTCAATGTCCAGACTCACACCAGGGCTGTCATGGGTGGAAGGAAGATAATACCCTGTAACTCCTGAGAATAGTCTTTCTCTTAGAATAATTGAAGGAGTATAAAATTAGGCAGAGCATGTGCATATAAACTAATCATGATGTGATGATATACTTTAGCTCATGAGAGTTACCTTTCTATTGGGACAACTATAATTAAGGGAGTACACTTGATCAAAAGGTGTGGGTACAAATTGATCATAATTGTGATAATTCTTATTGCTTTTGAGAATTGTACTTCTATCAGGATAGTTTAAAGGAATATATTTTGAAGGAGGGTGGGGATACAAGACAGGTATAAAATTAATTGATATGAAAGTCTTAGAAAGAAAAAAAATAGGAGTTATTGGAGGATAATTAACAACAATTGAAGATTCATAAAAGATCAATTATTGTAGAGGGGAAAAAGGGAGAGTGCAAATAATGGGTAAATCAAAGACAGAATTATAAATATTTCTAATTGGGTTTAGAAATTTGACCCACCCTTCAAGGAAGTAGGAGGAGAAAGAAGAAAGGACAGTATGAGGTAGGCAGCAAACAGAAGCAAAACAATGGTGAGGAGGGATAAGAGGAAAGGAGAAAGAAGCATACAATAGGAGGAAGATAGAATGCAGGCAAATAAAAGATTTTGATGGTATTTGATGGTGTTTATTTCTCTCTCATGATCTTTTTCCCTCCTGAGTTCTATTTCTTCTTTCACAACATGCCTAATATGGAAAAACGTTTATCATTATTTATAGAGGCACAAATCATTGTATAGGCACAAACTCCATCAGATTGTTTATTGCCATGAGGCAGAGGGAGAGAACGAGAGGTGGTTGAAAAATATGGAACTCAAAAATTTGCAAAGGATGATTGTAGGGCAGCTACGTGTTGCAGTGGATAGAGTGCCGGCCCTGGAGTCAGGAGGACTTGAGTTCAAATCCAGTCTCAGACATTTAATACTTACAAAGCTATGTGACCTTGACCAAAAACAAAAAAAAAATAAAAATGAATGTTAAAAACTTGTAGTTAGACAAAAAAGAAAAAAAATAGAAAGATTTAACATGAACTGAAACAAAGTAAAATGAGTAGAACTTGGGAAAAATTGTATTCAGTAACAGCAATATTATAAGATAAACTATTGTGAATAACTTAGCTATTCTCAGCTATATAATGATCTGAGAAAGCAGAAGGATTTATGATGAAAGATGCTATTCAATTTCAGAGAAAGAATTGATAGAGATCGAATGTAGATATTTTTCTTTATTATCTTGGGGGTTGTTTTGTCTCTTGATTTCTTTCCTCTTGTTTCTGATGACTTACATGGAAATGTGATTAACACCTATACATATAGAACCTATGGCAAATTGCTTGGTCACTCAAATGGGTGATGTGAGAGAGAGAGTTCACAACTCAGAATTATTCTCCTGCCCAAATGTATATATATATATATATATATATATATATATATATATATATATATATATATATCTCCCTCTCAATCTCTCTCTCCATATATATAAATATATATATATATATACATATATGTATATATATATATATATGTATATTATATACTGAGAATAACATGAATTCAAATTCCTGGTTATGTGACCCTGGGTTAGTAATTATTATCTCTGTTAAGCATAAGAATTTCTTAAGTCAAAATTTCAGAAAAGTTAGTATTAGTTGCAAAATGATATTCTTGGAAAGAACATTCTTAGCAAGTACTTCTCAGATATGCTCTTTTCCTTAGCCACAACCCAAAAATGTACTAAATATGTTCTATGTTCTACATAGAGACAGTATAAATCTGGAGAACTGGATTTAGAATTAAGAACACCTGTGTTCAAATGCTTTCTCTGATACTAAGCAGCTATGTGAGTCAGGGAAAGTGACTTCACTTCTAGATGCCTCTAACAATGTAAGCCTTTTAACAGGTGAATCACAGGTAAGGGTTTCCCAATTTGATAAAATCTTAGCTACTTCACATACATATACTCTGAAAAGGAGGGATGTCCACCTTATAATTTCAAATAAACATTGATCAAAATAGAACTTGTCATAAAATATTCTCTTATGCCTTAAAGATTTCAATTATTTATGCATGTCTTTCTTCCCCCCCTTATCAAAAATAGTGGTCAATGATATACTATTTTGCCCAAATTTCACCATCTAATATAGTATGCCTTCAAGTCTTAAAATTAAGTTTGTTGCTACAGAGTAAGCACAGGAAATTACTTTATTCATTCATGAAATATCACATTATCATAGCATCATAGATTTAGAGTGAAGTCCCTCATTTTGTAAATAAGGAAACTGAGACTCATGGAGGTGAAGTGACTTGCATGAGTTATACAGGCATTAAACCCAGATACATTTTGAATTCTGTTTTTCAATTTTACTCAAAATGATGAATGTTCATGCATATATTTTGAAAGACGTATATAATTCAATTTAATTCAGAAACATTTATTAATCTTCTTTAGGCTCTGTGAAGAGCAATGGGGATAAAGTTTCAAATAATGAAACTTGTGACTTAAAGTAATTTATATATTAATATAATGGGAAAAGTGGGGAAAGGGAATAAAATATAACATATATAAAATAATTACATAGAGATATGGACAAAATCATTTCAAGAGGGACAGCAAACTTATTATAGGAGATAGCACCTGAGTTGAGCTTTGAAGATAATTTAATCTTCTAAGGAGATTTAATTTTGGGGATTTCTTGAGTAAGGGATGTGTATAAAAGCTAGAACTCTGAATCCCTTACAAAAGATTTTATTACTTCAGTGAATATACATGGACATCATTTTCAACATCACTGGAGATGTTTCCTTGCTCCAAACAGTTACAAAAGAAGTACATAGAAGGCATTAATGTACACTATGCTTTGTTTCCTCCCATATATAAATTCCTAAGCCTTGCCAATGATAATGATTTAATTTCCTTGAAGATGTTGCTTAGAGAGAAAATATATACATTTTGCATGACAAAAAATAATGATTTACATCCAACCCCCAATGTGCCAAGGCTGAATGACTTTAAATTGTACATTTAACAAACTATTTGGAATTCTAGCTGTGATTTAGAAAAGCCTGTGATTAGGAATAGCCATTTTGTTAGTGTTATTGAAAGCTGACATTTTTCTCTAATACAGTTCAATTCAAACCTTGTATAGGAACTCATGTGTTCTCAAGTAAAATATGATGCATATAGATGGTATGTGCCCTGAGCAAATTCTTCCATTCATCCCTGAAATTCTCACCTAATTAATCATTTTAGAAATGACATATGGTGTTTGTTGGGTGGGCAACACATCCTTGAAAAGCTAAAATGCCCTGAAAGCATTACTTCTTCATTAGGTAACTCTTCACTTATTCTAGTTTGGAAAAGATCAAAGAAATAAACAGAATGGATTAAGCAACAATACAAAAAAAAAAGTATTTGTTGCAGTCTGTGAAAGTGATTGTCAAAAGTTATTAAGCAACCTACTCAGTAGTGCTATATATTTTATGTGGTATGCCAGTACGTTAGCAATAGATCACTACACAGGTGGAAGTTAAAGGACCATTGAACACTAATTTTTTCTAATATACAGAAGCTCTTAAATTATAAAAGGTGTGTGCATATTAACTTTATGCTGATATAGCATGAAAAAGTAATGTTGCAGAGCTCTCAATTAAATTTAGATTTTTTTGAAACTCCTTTAATGTCAGTTATTGCTTTACAACACAGACACCCTGACCTAAAGGAAATTTTTATGAGCATTTTCCATTTATTTAGTATTTTAATTTTTCCCATTACATGTAAAAACAATTTTTAACATTCACTTTTTTAAACTTTACTTCCAAATTCTCTCCCCTCCAATGCCCTGTATCAAGAAAGCAAGCAATTTAATATAGGTTATAAATGTCAAGTCACGCAAAACATTTTAATAGTAGTCATGTTGTGATTCCCCTCCCCCCCAAAAGTAAATTAAAGAAAAATTAACTTAAAAATGTGTGCTTCAACTAAAGGGAATATTTAAGACTGCTTTTGATACCAATAATGTGTAATTACTTTCCACATAAAAGTTGTATTCCTAGAACTCAAAAGCAAAAGGCTATAACTTTGTGTTAAACAAATATAGCTATAGCCATTCTAAACTACCAAAATAGGGGTCAACTAGCTAGTGCAGTAGATAGGACACCAGCCCTGGAGTCAGGACATGAGTTCAAATTCGACCTCAGTCACTTAATACTTAATTAACTGTGTGACTTAACCCCATTGCCTTGTAAAAACAAGGGAAAAAAAGAGCTAAGCCACCAAAATAGTTTGACATCATTACTTTGATTGTGAGTTTTCAATTAGATTAATAAATAAGTGTCATATAATTGAATTAGAGCATGTAGCAATTCATTGAGATATCTGAAATAAATAACCATATTATGTCATGACTCAGATAATATATAAAGGTAGTCACAATCTTGAAAGAAATATTCTCATCACCCTAATATTTTGATTTTGATAATGTATTAAATAAACTACCATATCATAATTTTAAAAATAGTTGAGGGTGACTTGAATCTATCCAATATTCATACTCCTGCTCATTAGGATGAACAGACCATGATGTCCTGATAGTCAATGCAGTTGAAGAAGATTTAAAAGGTATTAAAGGGATTGCATATTTTTATAGAAAAGGATCTGAGAATGGAATGTTATTAAATCCCTTCTAGAGACTACTACATTGGCTGTCATCTGAAAGTAGACCATCTCATGGATATTGCTCTCTTGAAAAAAGGCCAAAGAATGAGGGAGTGAAGCATGAAATCACCAATGTGATTTTCCTAAATGGAAAATATTTTCTCATTTTCATTTATAGCTGTGAACCAGGCAAATATCTGAGGCTGAAGGTAAAAGCTATGATTTCCATTGTTTAATTTTCACATTTCTAAGAGAAGGTTGAAGTAATTATCTTGATCATTCAAGCAAAAAAGAGCAACAAACCATTTTTGTTTGAATAAATCACCAAGGCCTAAACGTAAATGTCTTGTGACTCAAATATCAGGTGTTATAGAAAGTGAGGACTACTATACAAATGTATACATCTTCAATTTCTTCACAAGCATATAACCCTTAAGAATAGTGTTTCTTAATAGGAAATATGTATATCTCTATATATGTATAAATACATATATGTAAAGAAACATACATATACTACACACACACACATACACACACACACACACACACACACACACACACACATACACCAACAGACCATTATATCTCTAGGGAAATAGTTAGAAAGAGAAGCCACTAAAGAATCTGAGCAACTTAAAAGAATCTGGGATAAAAGAGGTCATTTCTAAAGTTGCTTAATTTCTTTTTCAAAATTTTTAAATTTATTTTTTATTTAAGACTTTATTCATTTTGAGTTTTACAATTTTCCTCCCAGTCTTCCTTAACTCCCCACCCCTGACAGAAGGCAGTCTGTTAGTCTTTATATTGTTTATGGAAACAATGAACTAAGCTGAATATGATGAGACAGAAATCATATCCTTAAAGATAGAAAAATAAAGTATAAGAGATAGCAGAATTACATAATAAGATCACTTATTTTCTAAATTAAAGCTAATAGGCTTTGGTCTTTGTTCAAACTCCATGCTTCTTGCTCTGGATACAGATGGTATTCTCCATTGCAGATAGCTGAAAATTGTCCCTGATTGTTGCACTGATGGAATGAGTGAATCCATCAAGGTTAGTCATCACCCCCAATGTTGCTGTTAAGAGTGTACAGTGTTCTTCCAGTTTGGCTCATTTAATTCATCATCAGTTCATTCAAATCCCTCCAGGCTTCCCTGAACTCCCATCCCTCCTGGTTTCTGATACAACAATAGTGTTCCCTGACATACATATACCACAGTTTGCTAAGCCATTCCCCAGTTGAAGGACATTTACTTAATTTCCAATTCTTTGCCACCACAAACAGGGTTGCTATGAATATATTTGTACAAGTGATATTTTTACCCTTTTTCATAATTTCTTCAGGGTATAGACCCAATAGTGTTATTGATGAATAAAAGGGTATGAATATTTTTATTGCCCTTTGGGCATAATTCCAAATTTCTCTCCATAAAGGTTGAATACCAACAATGTATTAGTGTTCCATATTTCTCATATCCTTCCAACATTGATCATTGTCCTTTCTGGTCATATTGGCCTGTCTGAGAGATGTGAGGTGGTATCTCAAAGATGCTTTAATTTGCATTTCTCTAATAAGTAATAATTTAGAGCAATTTTTCATATGCCTATGGATCACGTTGATTTCCTCATCTGTAAATTGCCTTTGCATATCCTTTAACCATTTTTCAATTAAGGAATGGCTTTTTATTAAATTTGACTCAGTTCTCTGTATATTTTAGAATCCTTTGTCAGAAATACTAATTGCAAAAATTTACTACAATTTACTACATTTCTTTTGATCTTGTTTATAATGTTGTTTAATTTCAATTAAAATACTCTCATGAAGTTTTCTGCAATTCTGAGATATCTTAATATTTCCTTTGATGAAACAGAAAAATTGGAAATTATTTTGAATGTATATGGGTATATGTATATATATATATATATATATATGCTTAAATATCTCTAGTCATGTATATGGCTTTATGTGTAAATATATTTTATTGTTCATGCCTGTTTTCCTTTGTAATTTTTATATTTTATTTTCTGCATTTAAAAGCCTTATTCCTGAGAATGTATACAAAGTCTTCACCAGATTGTCAAAGAAGCTCATGACTCAAAACAGGTTTAGAATCCTTTTTCAAGAACATATCTGTCATAAATTTAATTTAGGATTAGGCCTAATCACTTTCAATAGCAACAAAATTTATCTCAAGAATAAACTACACACTTTTGAAAATACAATTTATTTCTGTCTCCTAATAATCTTATTCCATTGTCCCAAGTAATCAGATGAGAGTCTGTGAAGTATCCTTTTGGTATTGGTAAGCTCCTGTGTCTACAATGTATATAATGTAGTGTGTATGGATATATGTATGTATGTGTATGAAATATGTATATACTTGTATACGTGATTATGTCTCTTTTTTCTATTTTGCCAAAGTGTTAAGATTTTACAGAACTGAAGAAAATTCTACCAGTGTATTTCATATTGCTCCAACAGGTGTTGTTCTGAAACTCAACAGTCTTAGAAATGGCTGATTTTACCCTAGACTCTTCTTAGTCATTCAAATGACCCACTTTCAGCCTTTCTATTTCCCTAGAAATAATATGGTCTGCTGGTGGAGTATGGAAAACTGTAAATACTATTCAGGTCCTTGGACAGTAAAAATGAAAATGAGGAACACTGCTGGGAAATTAGTAATAAGTGTTGTTGCAATTTAATGTTATACCCTCTGCTTTCATAGAAAATCTATAAATCTGTTTATATATATGAAATTTACCATTTGGACAGAATTCATTTTGTAAAGCCATAGGTAAGAGTGTTATTAAGTGTATGATATTCTTCATTGTTCCAATTCAACAATATTTTAACACATACTGGGTTGAAGTCATTCACAAAAACTCAAAAGACAAATGACTATATTAGTATATTTTCAGGTAATATTTGATCTGTATATCTAAATGAATAAATTTTCTCAAGTCAAAAAATTAAAACTTTGCAACAAATGAATTTCTCTTTAGCCTTTGCAGATTTCATTAGATCATTTAAGAGAATTTACTTTATTACTATCTCAGTTCAATTTCTTCAGTTCTGTGAAATCTTTACAATCACTTTGATAAAAAAAGAAAATTAGAAACCTTCATGTAATTATATACACATATACAGTCTTATATATATATATATATATGAATATATATGCATACATTTATGTGTATGCAAACCTGCAAATGTAACTATGCTTGTAAATCTATATTCAGATGCCTATAATTGGGTTCAGGTACCTAGTAGTATCTATCACATATGTTTCTTAAATGGCCTTTATTCACTTTTCCCTTAAAAATATTTTTTGCATTGTTTTTTAAGTTATGAAGTCATTCAAACATTTTAGGATAATAATTTTAAATTTGCTTTGCAAGAAATATCAACATTGCATTAAATATTTGCAATTTGCAAAGAAAACTGTTTGCAATTTTCAAATTTGCATTTGCTAGTACTTTAAAATGTTATATTAAGGGAATTGAAGTTTTTATCTTCTGGCAACTGGTGTTGCAGTGGACAGAAATCAAGGTCTGGAGTTAGGGAAATTTCATTTCAAATCCAGCTTCAGATACTCATTAGTTCTATGCTCCTGAGCAAGTCATTTAATCACTATCTACCTCTTTTTGCTCATCTATAAAAAGGGATAATAATACCACCTCCCTCCCAGGGTTGTTGCTTGATGAAATCAGATAATAATTGCAAAAAGTGCTTAGCACAGTATCTGATACATAGTAGCTACTATGTAAATTCTTATTCCCCTTCCTCTATTTTAGGATACAACACCTAATTTTCTTCGTCCCTTGTACTTGATTCTATCATGATCATTCCTACTAGATTTAAAAGGGATTAGAAACTAGCAGAAAAAAATGAAATTCTAAATGCCTTTGTTATCTTTTTAAATGGCTAACTTTGCATTCATTTAAGGGAGAATATGTAGTTTAATTCTTGAATGGATCTAGTTGTATGAAGACAGGAATAGTAATTGCTTTAAGGATTCAATGTTATAATGTGTATAAGGCATGTTACATATTTAAATGTGCTATATGCCTTTTAATTATCATTACTATTGTCATAATTGCTCAAATTTTATGTAATTGTAGGGGTTTTTAGAATGATTCCCCTTAGAATAAATTTAAAGATGGTTAATCAGTATATACATTTCTGTGCTTCAGTCCCTTTTATCTCTGTCTCTGCCTCTCTCTCTCTCTGTTTCTGTCTCTGTTTCTGTTTCTTTGTCTCTATCTCTGTCTTTCTCTGAGTCTGTGTCTTTGTTTGTCTTTGTCTTTTTCACTGCCTCTCTCTCTCTCTATCTCTTTCTTTGTCTCTGTCTCTGACTCTGTGTCTATGTCTCTATTTCAATGGCCATTTCTTTCTCTATCTCTGCCTCATTCTCTCTGCCTCTATCTGTTTCTTTATCTACCTGTTTTGGTCTTAGTCTCTCTCCCTCTCTGTCTCTGTGTGACTGTCTTTCTCTGTCTCTCTCTCTGTCTCTCTGTCTCTCTGTCTCTCTGTCTCTCTCTCTCTCTCTCTTAATTCCAGGCTATTATTAGTAAATATTCATTTCATCAATTAATCAGAAGTTTCACATTGCATTTTAAGACAATACTGAAATATCTGTGTACCAATTTCCCAAATTCTATCTTAGAAGTTGTTTTCAACTTAAATGAATTCCGATGCAATTTAAATACCATTTATTAGTTGAAGTAAATACTAATATTTTAAGGACCTAGTGAATAGTGTGATTTATTAATTCAAGAAAATAATATCATTATAAATGAAGTCTTCAAAGGTTAAAATATCTATGAGAAAACATCTAGTATGTTGAGTAAATTCTAAATAGAAAATGTCAAATAGGAGATTTAAAATTTTGCAGGATCAAAAGGCATTATATTAGTTTACATTTATGTTAACAGGATTCTAATATTTGCTATGCTTCTGATCTGCCAATGTCTAAGAATAATTCAAGTAATTGTTCATGAACCCTACAAATATTAAAATTACACTATAAATATATGACATAAGCATAACAATATCTACAATCAGTTCAGGTTTTTAATAGCAATATAAAGAAGATTTTTTAGTAAGATCAGGAAAATGAGGATGAATAATAAAGTGTGCCAAGGGACCACAAAATAATGTCAACATAATAAGAACTGTCATTCATATAACATTTTAAATTTAAATCCCAGTCTAGAGTAGAGTCTTAGGAGACTGATCTATTGGGCCAGAAGGCATCCCAGGCCATATTCATTTTTGTATATTTTTTTTTTGTATTTTGTCTTTTGAGTATATCATTTTTCTTGTTTAAGAAATATTTAATCACTTTGCTATCTATTGTAAAATGAATAAATATAGGACAAAATAATAAATAAATTAATCCCAAAATTTTGTCACTTATGGACACACAGAACTTCTAATAAGAAGTAGGGAAGAACACATTATATTTTATGTAATTTATATAGCTATATCCACATTTTATGTTCAATGAACAGAACTTATAATTGGAACTAAGTATTTTGAAATATTTCTGACTATATTAATATGTGCTTCTGCATATTCATAGTTGTGTCGTCTCATCTTTAATGAAATCATATTTTAAATTGATTTTTAAATGTCACTGTGAATATTGTTGCAATTTGAAAAATTGTAGAATTTTCATGAAAATCATATTTTAAAATTTTGATTATTCTATAATTATGAAAATTAAATGACTTTCAAATAAATTACAAAATCCATTTGTTTTTAGAATATATTCAATTGATTTACTTTTCTTTTTATATTTAACTTTATTTTGTAAATACATATTTCATAATTTTATTATAAAATGTCCTTTTAGTTTTAAATAAAGTTATTTCAAAATCTTATAACCTTTAAAATTTAATAATCTAGGAAAAATATAATTCACTTTTGTGAAAAATTTAAAATATATATTTTCATACAACTGCTGTAATTTGCAAAACAATTTGCAATTTGCTAGTTTTCATTTTGGTTGTAATTAAGTATGAGATAAAATGTGATATAGTACATGAAATTGTGGGGTTTTCATGTTCTTTACATATTTATATACTTTATTTTTATTTAGTCCTTTTCTTCAATTATCAGGCATTTATTTTTCCCATTTCCTTGCTCCTTGGGAAAAAAGTTAATAAAACTTATCATAAATGTACATACTCAAGCAAAATAAATTCCTGAATTGGTTCTGTTAATACAATGTAGCTTATTTTGCTAATACTTTACCTTTCTTTAGTGATTTTAACTTTACCAGCCTCTGAATTGTTGCATAGTCCAGTATAAAACTAAATTGATCAGAGATCTTGTCTTTCAAAATTGCTTGTTTTTACAATTTTGATGTTATAGGATTTTTCTCCTAGTTTTTCTCATTCATTTATCTGCATTTCATATATGTCTTCCCAGGTTGCCTTAAAACTATATCTTTCTTCATCCCTTATTGTTGTTTGCAATTCTTATTAATCATATCTAATACTTCATGTCTCTATTTGGACTCCTCTTAGCAAAGATACTGGAGAGGTTTGCCATTTCCTCCTCCATCTCATTTTGCAGATGAAGAAACTGAGGCAAACAAGTTTAACTGACTTGTTTATGTTCATTCACATATTAAATCTGAGACCAGGTATGAACTCAAGGTAGAAATCTTCCTGACTTTAGGTAATGCATTCTATGTTTTACTTATTTGACCCTCTTTTCTTAGAGGAATAAGGTTCATTAAAATTATTCAACTAATAATACTATTTTAATATAGTAATCTCCATTACATGAATATACCATAACTTTTTCAGATGCTCCTTAATTGTTGGGTGCTTGTTTAGCTTGTATTTCTTTACTACTTCAAAAAGAATGTTTCTGTAACCAGTTTTGGTCATATACAATTTTTTTCCCTTTATCACTTGGCAGAGTTGGAGTAGTGATAATAGCATCATTGGATATGCACAATTTAGTAAATTTTGAAACATAATTTCAAATTGCTTTTCAGAATGGCTAGATCATACTCAATTCTGCCAAAAATGAATCAGTATGCCATTTTCACCCCAGTTTTCAATGTTTATTATTTCCTTAGTTCTCTTTTAAAATCTGAGTATGATGTACAATTTTAGAGTTGCTTTAATTTGTATTTGAGTAAACTTCAGTGATTTCATTTTTTTAAATATGACCATATATACATTATATTTCTCCCTACAAGAAATTATCATTCTGTCATTGTCTTCTACTCATAACTTTGAATCCATTCTTCTGTGACCTGAAAGTTAACATTTTATCAAAGAGATTTGTTGTAAATAT
The DNA here is from genome assembly GCF_037893015.1 of Macrotis lagotis. Lineage (NCBI taxonomy): Eukaryota > Metazoa > Chordata > Mammalia > Peramelemorphia > Peramelidae > Macrotis > Macrotis lagotis. The sequence goes on from NC_133660.1 coordinate 159,209,419, forward strand.
ATTTCCCAATGAATTGGCTCCCTACCAATTTTAGAAGCATAGATTTGTTTATAACAAACAAAATAAAAAGAAACTTAAATTTTACATTATCAAAATTGTCTATTTTATCTTTTGTGATTCTCTCTTTTCCTTATTTCATCAGGAACATTTCTCCAATGAACAGAGCTGAAAGATAATTTCTTTTTTCTCTAATTTGTTTATAATGTAGTCTTGTGAATTAGACACACTGAGTATTATTGACCTTATTTCACAGGTAAGGATATTGAATTTAGAGTTGCTAATTAATCAGGAGAGAAGTTTTTGTGGGGACAAGATATGAACTATTTCAAAAGAATTCATGTGGGAAGGGAGCTTGGATTTTGTCTAATTCTCCAAAGAGAAGATGCAAAAGCCATCTCTAAGCCCCTTTCTAATTCTTAGATTATGTGAATACAAGATACATAGAAGATAATCTTTCCTTATGCATTCATCATCCCTCTAAGAATTGAAACAATATCTTGGTGGGTGAATAATAATATCCCTGTTTGGTGACAAGTTTGAAGATTGCATCATATAACTGTAAAACTCTGGCTTCAATGCTGACTGTGAAATAATAAAGTCAATAGATTTTGAAACACTGAGTATTGGTCTCCACAGATCATTTTTAGCACCCACCCCCTTTTACAGATGTGATAATGCTATATTTTGATATACTTTGAGTTCCTTAGAAGAGTAATGTTGTATAACTCCAAGTAATATACTTTCAAAAAGTATTGAACTGAACTTGACATTTTCAAAATGTAATTCATCTAAACTGAAAATAGCTTTTTTTCAGATTTCCTCATATTTTCCACTGTCATGACCTCTCTGAATCATCTCTTCCTTCTTGGTTCTGTCCAGACCTTAACACTTTATAGCTCAGGGATTTGAAGAAAGGTATGGATCAATCTCCTTTTCCCTTTCCTACATTTTCCAACAGGAGCTTTTATTCCTCAAAAATAACTTCCCTTAGAAATATGGTACGTCATCAGGGAAGCTAAAATATTATCCACTCAAACAGCATCCCAGTGTAAAAAATTATCAAATGATTTTACCTTAATGTTTCCAAGTTGTATGCATGTTGTTTGTTTTGGGGAGGAGCAGAGGGGGACTGTGGGGAAAGAGAGGTACTTTTACCACTATTGCATTCCCAACCAGTTTGTCAAATAGTGTTCAAAGATGTGTTGGTCAAAAATCATCATACACTTAGATAAGGCGTTTACCATAAAGAACTTTGGGAATGTTAACCATAAGGGAGAAGGAAAGCTCTGCTATTTTTACAAGGTGATATCTAACAATGAATAAGAAAATATTTTGGAAGAGAAAAGAAAATTGTAATTTAATTATATATTATATTTAATTATATATTATATTCACATATGCATGTGAATATCATTATTAACTATCATTATTGTCATTTTCTTATAGGAAAGGTTTCATTCAAATAATGTGTCTCATTGCTTCTAGGGAATATTAATCAAAAACTAATCATCAAGAATTTGTAAAAGAAGCACAAGTTCAATGAGGCTATGTATTGGGAATACAAAGATGAAAATGAAAGAATCCCTTATTTTGAGAAACTTTCATTCTTCAAAGAGGGAAAATGTGCATAAAGAAACAAATCAAAAATAACCTAGTAGGTAATATATTTACCTGATGATTTTATAAGGATGAGAACTTCCAAGATTTGGAAATTCACTCTACCAATGCCAGTTGGAACATTCTTTGAAATTTATAGCTAGGTCCCAATTAGGGTGAATACTAAATCCCATTAAGTAGTTGCATATAATTGAATTCATACTATCCTTAATAATTAAAATATTTTAATTGGTTCAAGTCAAATATAAATATGCAGTGTTAATTCAAATAATTACAGTGAATTCATTATTCACAATAATTAGGACCTAGGTGTAGACTTGGCTTAGAAACAATGAGAAGTTAAGTTATTTCCTCAGTGTCACATAGCAGATACAGACCATTTATTAATTTTTATCCATTCATTGGTTGATTAATTCATTAGTTATTTTATGTATTTAATGTCATTAAAATGTAATAATAACTATATTATTATTATTATTATTATTATTGAACATTATTTTAATGTAAGGTTGGCATCAAAATCTAGGTCAATCAGAAAAAATTCATATAGACTTTAAATTGATAGTTAAGGAAATAAGGTCTTCTAAGTTATAGAAATCAGAAGAAATTATATGCTAAGCATGAGAGAAAGATTGTTAAAGACAGAGAAACAGTAGATCATGTGAGACAAAAAATATTCTATTTTCACTAGACAGAATATTTTGTAAACGAGATTAATGTAAAGTCAATCTGGGAAGAACTTTAAGTAAGCAAAAACAATAATGACTCCTTTGTCTTACAGGAAATAGGGAATATGAGAGATAATATTGAGTATGATAAAGAGACTGCTAGTATAGAAATATCACTTAGGCAGCTCTATGAAAGATGGATTTCAGAGGAGAGAGAGAGAGACTTGAAATATTTCAACATTTTCTCTCCCTAGCATTTATCACTAGACACTACACACACATTAGGAATTTCATAGATCCCAATCTCCAATATTCCTTCTGGGAGTTAATATATTCAACTTTGAATTTCCTTCCTTGGGGCTAAATTGTTTTAACTAAGGAGCATAAATGTATACACACAACTAGACCACTATATCTAGCCTATTTCTTGAAATTCCATTCAACCATCCACCCACATTATTGCCTTCTATCCTTCCACCATAGCTTTCTATCTAATGCCCTAGTCTTAGTGATCAAATCATTTTTCTAACAAAAGAATGTCAATTGAATGTATGACAAATCAATTCCCCATTCTGATCACTTCCCGGATTCCCCAGAAAAATTTTCAGATTCTTTTGCTGCTGCCAACAATGTACATACATACTTTGTGCCTCCATAAATGTCAACTTCTCAAGCATAGGAATAGACTCAATCATTACTTTTTTAGTCCATAATATTTAGTACAGTGTTTAAGTAAAAGCTTATTTTCTTTTTTTTTAATGTGTGCCTGCATTTGTTCAAACCAAGCCTGTTTCAGACCCTGATCATCTCATGTTTATAATATTGAAAGGGTTTCTTAGCTGAAATTCTCTTCTCAAGCTATTCCAAAAATATTTTTTTGTTTTAGCCTTGTCTTTCAATTAGCTACTTCATTCCCACCCTGCCAATAATGGAGGAAAAATTTGTTGTAAACAAGTGGTCAGCATACTGACTCTCAAAAACTGATTTGATTGTGTGAAATGGGTTTTGTTTTTCTTGCTTTCTTATGTCTAGGAAAGGAAGAGGAAGAGAGAATTTGGGACTAAAAATAAAATGTTAAAAAATTTAAAAATTATATTTGAAATCAAAACAAATCAAAGTATTGTCCATACCCCAAAGATGAATATATAATTCTTTCTTATACATCCATTATACCTCAGTCAAGAATTGGACAGCATGCTTTATCATCAAGATTTGAGAAGCAAAGTCAATATGGCAATAGGAAGTTGCCTGAACTCTCCACAGTTACTTAGAAATACATCAAGCCCCTAAATGAATTCTGGCACAACAGAACCCACAAAAAATTTGAGTGAAAACATTTCCCAGTCCAGGATAATTTAGGAATTCAGAAAGGGTTTGTCTCAATTGGTTAAAAGGGGAGAATAGCCTAGGCCAAGCAATATCTAGTAAAGCCAACCAGTAGTTCAAAGTAATAGGATAGATTAGCAACTGAGCTACTGCAATCTTAATTCAGCTAACTGGCAATGCAATAAGAAAACTTTGAAGTCCCCACCCAGCTCCAGTGCAAAAGTCAAACTGCCAGCCTGAGAATCCACAGTTCAACAGACGTAACTATACCACGTCAACTCAGCAAAGTAAGCCACCAGCTCCAGAAAACCTAGCACAAAAAATCAGATGTCAGATTCCTGGGCTTCAGTGCAAAACGTTTAAGAGAGATTCTCCTTACTCCCAGCAGAAGTGTGCAACTTTGAAAGTCAAGAATAAAGGCTAAAAATTAGCAAAAAAAATTAAAAACTGCTAGGGTGACAGGAAAGATCAAACCACAAACAGAAAAAAGAAGACTCAAAGAAGAATATAAATTGCCTTCCAGCCCCAAAATCCTGTTCAGAAAGGATTTTAAACATAAAATATGATAGGTAAAAGAAAAATTAAGAATAAATGAGAGTTATGCAAGATAATAAAAAAGTCAACAGCTTGTCAAAAAGCACAATAATTTACAGAAGATAATGCCTTTAAAATAGAATTGACTAAAGGAGGGGGGAGATGAAGAAAACAGCAACATTAAAATTATAATTGGCCAAATGGAAAAAGGAGGTACAAAATCCAGCTAATAAAAATATCCTTAAATAACTACAATTAGGAAAATAATGACTCTATGAGACATTAGGCATCTGTGGAACAAAATCAAAAGAAAGGGAAAAAAATAGGAGAGCATATAAATACGTCATTGGGAAAAACAGCTGATGTGGGAAATATATCCAAGAGAGATAAATTGAAAATTATGGGACTATCTTGAAGCCATGGTCAAAAAAAAGAATCAGGACAATATCATTCAAGAAGTTATCAGGGAAAGCTGCCCTGATATTCCAGAACCAGAGGGTAAAATAATAGGTGAAAGAATCCACTAATCATTTCCTGAAAGAGCACTCAAAATGAAAATTCCAAGAAATATTGCAGTCAACTTCCAGAACAGTCAAGTCAAGTAGAAAATACTGAAACCATCTCAAAAAAAATCCAAATAGCAACTTTAGGCCAAGATGGCAGAAAGAAGACAGGCACTGTGTTAAGTGCTTCCGGTTACCCTCAAAAAATAACATGAAAGAAACCTCTTAACAGTAATTTGACCTAAAACACCAAGCTAGGAGAAGAACACCTACAAACAAGGTCTTTCTCAGGGGACTGTGGGTGAACTGGGAGACAACAGCAGAGGGCCAGCACAGGAGCAGCAGCTGGGGGAAGCCAAAGGACCTGCTTCAGCTGAAGAGGCTTTGGTGAGTGGCAGGTGCGAAAACCAACTTTAGCCTTAGGATCTTTGGCTGGGTGGAGAGGCACTACGGGAGGGTGAGTTCCAGCACAGAGAGTTTCAGAACATGCCTTGAAAATGACTAGGTGGGCAAGGGATCTGAGCTCCATAATTTCAGTGGAATACTCTTTCCAGAAGAAATGGTAAAAAACACCCCATCTCCTTGGGCTCAGGTGATAGCAACAAAGGTCACTCAGCTGGAAGGGAGATTAAGTCCCACCCCCAGCACTCAGTGCATTGTTCAAGGTCAAATCAGTCCCTGCTGCTGAGGGCCTCAAACACTCCAGAGAAAGCAACCAGTGCTCCCTAATAGCCGAGCCTTGGAATTACTAAGTCAAGTGAACAAAGTCTCTAGGATTTTCAAAAACAGAACTCTGAGAGCCACCCCCCCAATGCAAAATCCTAGGAAGATAATGAAAGGCTAGAAAAAAGGGGCTTCCAATGGAGAAATTTTGGAAGAAATAGATTCTTACTCAGAGTAATCTAGCACAGAGGATATAAATTGGTCTCCAGCCCACAAAGACTACCTTGAAGAAATCTGGAAGGAGTTTAGAAATCAATTGGAAAAATTGGGAAAAGAAATTCTAGAAAAAAAGTAGCATGTTGCAAAAGAAAATTAACATCTCACAACAAGAAAACAAATCCTTGGAAATACAATTGAACAAACAGATCATTAATTGGGAAAATGCAAAAAGAAAATGATTCCCTGAAAACTACACTTGGACAAATGGAAAACTCCTTCAAAAATAGAATTTACCAAATGGAAAAGGAGTTGCAAAAGGTAAATTAAAAAAAAAATCTTCTCAAAAAAAAGAATGGAATTGGGGGAAACTAATGACTTTACGAGACAACAAGATTCTGTTGAACAAAACCAAAAGATTGAAAAAATATGTAAAATACCCCATCAGCAAAACCACTGACCTTGAGAACAGAACAAGAATGGACAACCTGAAAATTATAGGCCTTCCTGAGAACATTGAAGAGGGAAAAAAAAGCCTGAACTTAATATTACAGGGTTTAGTGATCGAAAATTGCCCTCATATCATGGAACCAGAGGGCAAAATAGTTGAGGAAAGAATACATCAATCTTTTCCTGAAAGAGATACTAAAATGAAAACACTAAGGAATGCTGTGTACAAAATCCAGAACTATCAGATAAAAGATAAAATCCTGCAAGCAGGCAGAAAGAAAAAAAAAATTTACATACCAAGGAGCCACAGTAAGTATTATGCAGGACCTGGCTGCATCAGCATTAAAGGATCAAAGGTACTGAAATGAAAAATTCTGAAGAGCAAGGGAGCTTGGAATTCAGACAAGAATCCACTATCCAGCACAGCTGAGTTTTCACTTATGGGGAAAAGATGGACATTTAATGAAATGAGAGATTTCAAACATTTCCTGATGAAAAGACCAGACCTAAATAGAACATTAGGACACCAAACATGAGGCTCAAGAGAAACATTAAAAGATGAAAAAAAGGGGTAAAGAAAAAAAAAACTTTTCCCCAATAAAATGAATCCAGTTATCCCCACCTGGGAGAAAGATTCTCAAAACTCTTGAGAAGCGAAAAACTGTCAGAGAGAGCATACTTAGCCAGAAGTGATGGTCACTCAAGACTTATCCATGAGACTGTTATTCAATAAGATGAAACTGTCTATATACCTACCTGGGAGAAAGAATGTAATAACTCTCATGGAATGCAACTCCGAGAGCACACAAACACACACACAGACACACACACGGATTTGGTTGAAAGTTAACTTATACACATTCAGTTAAGTTAAGAAACTTGTGTTACCTTTCAAGTATTAAAAGGGGAAAAGTGGAGGGGGTGATGCCAAAGGGGAGAAAAAGGGGAACTAACAGAAGGAAGGGAAGGAAGAAGGGAAAAAGGGAAAGGGGAAAGAAAGGGGTGGGGGGTTGACATAGGAGGGAAAATACAGTTAAGGTGGCAATATTCAGAAACAAAATATTGAGGGAATATGGATAAAGGGAAAAAAGGGAAAATACAAACAGAGGGAAGATACCATGGGGGACAATAATGAGTTAGTAATAACTTTGAATGTGAATGGATGAATTCTCTCTTAAAACATAAGCAAATAGTAGAATGGATTAAAAACAATAATTCTATAATATGCTGCTTACAAGAAATTCATTTGAATCAGAAAGATAAATATAGAGTAAATACAAAAGGTTGGAGCAAAATACATTTTGCTTCAGCTGAAGTGAACAAAGTAGGGGTAGCAATCATTATCTCAAACAAAGCAGCTGCAAAAATAGATAGTGTTAAAAGAGATAAGGAAGGAAACTATACCCTCCTAAAAGGTACTATAGAAAATAAATTAATTTCAATACTAAATATGTATGCACCCAAAGGAATAGCATCCAGATTCTTAGAGGAGAAGTTGAAAGAGCTACAGGAAGACATAGACAGCAAAACTCTACTAGTGGGAGACCTCAACCTCCCGCTCCCAGATTTAGATAAATCTAACCATGAAATAAACAAGAAGGAAGCTAAGGATGTAAAAATATGGTTAAAAAACCTAGATATGATAGACTTATGGAGGAAATTGAATGGGGATAGAAGGGAATATCATTTTTTTCTGCAGTACATTGTACTAACACAAAAATTGATCATGTAACAGGGCATAAAAACCTAATGATCAATTGGAGAAAGGCAGAAATAGTGATTACATCTTTCTCAGATCATAATAAAACTCATATGCAATATTGGGCCAGGAAGATATAGAAACAAAAATAATTGGAAACTGAATAACCTCCTTTTGATGAATAAGTGGATAAAGCAACAAGTTACAGAAAGAATTAATTATTTCCTCCTAGATAAAAACAATAATGAAACAACATACCAAAACCTATGGAATACACTCAAGGCAGTGTCAGGGGATTTATTATATCATTAAATGCTTACATAAATAAATTAAAGAAAGAGGAAATCAATGAACTAAATATACCACTAAAATTAGAGAAAGAATAAATTAAAAACCCCAACTTAATACCCAATTAGAAATTCTAAAAATTAAAGGAGAAATTCATAAAATCAAAAGTAAGAAAACTATTGAACTAATAAATAAAACCAAGAACTGGTTTTGTGAAGAAAAAAACCAATAAAATTGATATATCTCTCTATGGTTAATTTTATTTTAAAAAACAAAAGAAGAAAACCAAATTCCTAGTATCATAAATGAAAAAAGATGAACTCACCACTAATGTGGAAGAAAGCGAAGTAATAATTTTGGATTATTTGTCCAACTCTATGCCAATAAATTTGACAATGTAAGTGAAATGAATAAATGTTTACACAAGAATATAAGTTGCCCAGATTAATTGAAGAGGAAATTAAAAACCTAAATAACCTTATCTCAGAAAAAGAAATTCAACAAGCCAATATTGAACTCCCTACAAAAAAATCTCCAGGACCAGGTGAATTCTGGCAAACATTTATGGAACAATTGGTTCTAATTCTATATAAACTTCTTGGAAAGATAGGTGAAGACAGAACTCTGTCTCTTTCTATGACACCAATATGGCACTGATACCGAAACCAGGAATAGTTAAAAAAAAATAGAAAGCAAATTATAGACCTATCTCCCTGATGAATATAGATGCAAAAAAATCTTAAATAAAATATTAGCAAAATGATTACAACAAGTTATCACTAGGATAATACATTATGACCAAGTAGGGTTTATCCCAGGAATGCAGGGTTGGTTCAATAATAGACAAACTGTTAGGATTAATTACATAAACAACCAACCTATCAGAAATCACATGATTATATCAATAGATGCTGAAATAATTTTTTTATTTATCTTTTTGTAAGGCAATGGAGTTAAGTGGCTTGCCCAAGGCCACACAGCTAGGTAATCATTAAGTATCTGGGGCCAAATTTGAACTCAGGTACTCCTGACTCCAGAGCCAGTGCTCTATCAACTGCACCACCTAGCTGCCCCTGTTGAAAAAGCTTTTGATAAAATACAGCACCCATTCCTACTAAAAACACTAGAGAGTGTAGGAATAAATGAATTGTTCCTTAGAATAATAAGCAGTATCTATCTGAAACCATCAATAATTATTATATGCAACTGAGATAGGATAGTGTTATTCCCACTAAGATCAGGGATGAAACAAATATGCCCATTCAATATTGTATTGGAAGTTTTAACTTCAGCAATAAGAGAAGAAAAAGAAATTGAAGGAATTAGAATTGGGAAAGAAGAGAAAAAACTCACTCTTTGCAGATGACATGATGGTATACCTAGAGAATCCAAAAAATCATCTAAAAACTAATAAAAATAATTAGAAACTTTATCAAAGAAGCAGGATATAAGCAAGATGGCAAGATGTCAGAGAAAGAGCTCGAAAGAGAAATTCCTTTCAAAGTAACCTCAGACAATATAGAATATCTGGGAGTCTACCTGCCAAGGCAGACTCAAAACATTTTGAAAACAACTGCAAACCAATTTACACACAAATAAAATCAGATTAAAGTAACTGGACAATCATCAACTGCTCATGCATAGGTAGAGATAATATAATAAAAATGACAATTTCATTAAAATGATTTTACTAAACAATTTTATTAAAACTTCTTTAGTGCCCCACCAATCAAAATTCCAAAAAAATTCCTTAATTCCTTTAATAAGTTAGAAAAAATGTAAGTAAATTCATATAGAGAAATAAAATGTCAAAAATTTCCAGGGGTTCAATGAAAAAATTGCAAAAGAAGGAAGCTTATCCTTACCATAACTAAAATTATATTATAAAGCATCAGTCATCAAAACTGTCTGGTAATGGCTAAGAAATAGAGTGGTGGATCAGTGGAAGAGGTGCAAAAGGAGGAAATCACTATGGTAATCTGCTATTGGATAAACCCAAAGGGTTCAGTTATTGGGATAAAAACTCTCTCTTAATCAAAAACTGTTGAGAAAATTGAATGTTAGTATGGAAGAAATTTGGATTAGACCAACACCTCAAGCCCTACACTAAGATAAGATCAAGGAGTAGTATACCTGCCAGATCTATGCAAAGGAAAGCAGTTTAAGATGAAGGAAGAGATAGAAAATGTCATTAAAATCAAACTAGATAATTTTGATTACATTAAATTAAAAAGTTTTTGCACAGAAAAAAACATTGTAGCCAAGATCATATGAAATATAGTAAATTGGACAACGATTTTTACAGCTAGTATTTCTGAGAAAGGAATCATTTGTACAATATACAGAGAACTGAATCAAATTTTGAAAAAAAAAAAGTCATTCCCCAACTGACAAATGATCAAAGAATATGTACTTGCTCGTTCCATCAGTGGAACAATCAGAGAAAATTATGGGCTATCTGCAATGGAGAACACCATCTATATCCTGAGAAATAATTGTGGAGTTTGATCAAAGACCAAAGATATTACATTCAATTTAGATAAAATCTCATTATCTTATCATGTAATTTTGCTATTTCTTATATTTTCTCTCTCATCACATTCAAATTAGATCAATGTATACCATGGAAACAATGTAAAGACTAACAGACTCCCTTCTGTTGGGGAGGGGGAAGGAAAGCAAGAAGAGGGGAAAATTATAAAACTCAAAATAAATTAAATCTTTATTTTAAAAAATACAAATAACAAGAAGACCCACTAAGGATCACATATTCCAAGCATTCTACATTAATTGAACAAATGGCCTGAAATATGATATTCCAGAACTTGAATTGCAACCCAAAATCTACTACCCAGCAAAGTTGAATATAAGCTTTTAAGTGAAAAAATGGATATTCAGTGAAATAGGGAACATTCACACTTTTCTAATGAAATGATCAAAATTAAATAGAAAAGTCAGTCTTCAAAGTCAAGACTCAAGAGAAGAATAAAAAGTAATTGGAATTTTTAATGCTATTTCTTTCATATCCCTACGTGGGAAGATGATATTTGTAATTATTAAATATTGAATCTCTATTTGAGCAATTAGAAGGAGTTTACATAGTCAAAGAGTGTGTGTATAAGCTAACTTTGATATAATTAAAAAAATAGAAGTGGAAGGATTTTATTGGAAGAAAAGGAAAGGGGAAGAGAAAATAGTGTAAATTATATAACATGCAGAGGCCTGAGGTGCCTATAAGATTAGAGGGAATAAATAGAATTGCGTGAACCTTAATCTAATTAAAATGTGGGTTAAAGATTAAATAATATACACACTCATTTTGGTATATAAATATATCTTAACCTAAAGGAGAAAAGAAGAATTGCTGACAAAAGAGAGGACAGATTGATGGAGGTCCTCAATTGATAAATGGTCAAAGGTTATGCAAAGGCAACTTACAGTTAAGGAAATCAATGTGATCAATAGTCTTATGAAAAAAATTGTTCTAAATCACTACTTATTAGAGAAATAGAAATTAAAGCATTTATGAGCATTAAAGCATTAAAGCACTTCACACCTCTCACAGAAATGAGAATGTTCAATGTTGGAAGGGATGTGGGGAATCTGGGACATTAATTCATTGTTGGTGGAGCTGCAAAATCATCTAAATTTTCTGGAGAACAATTTGGAATTACATCCAAAGGGAAATAGAACTGTGCATACCCTTTGATCCAGCAATACCATTACTGGGTCTATTCTGAAGAAATCATGAAAAAGTGTAAAAATATCACTTGTACAAAAATATTCATAGCATCCCCATTTGTTGTGGCAAAGAATGGGAAACTGAGTGAATGTTGATCAATTAGGGAATGGCTGAACAAATTGTGGTATATGTATATCATGGAACACTATTGTTTTATTAGAAACCAAGAGGGGTGGGAATTAAGGGAAGCCTGGAAGGATTTGCATGAACTGATCCTGAGTGAGATGAGCAGAACTAGAATAAATTGTACACCCTATTAGCAACATGGGGGTGATGATCAACCTTAATCAGTGCAACAATCAGGCACAATTTTGGGGTATCTGTGATGGTGAATACAATCTATATCCAGAGAAAGAATTGTGGAGTTTGAACAAGGACCAAAGACTATTACCTTTGATTTAAAAAAAAGCTTTATCTTATGTAATTTTTCTTAAGGATATGATTTCTCTCTTAAAACTTTCAATGTGGATCAATTTTTATCTTAGAAATAATGTAAAGACTAACAGAGAACCTTCTGTGGGCGGTGGGGGAAGAGAAGTTGTATTAGTGGAAAATTGTAAAATTCAAAATAAATAAGTAAATCTCCTTAAAAAAACACTGGAAGGAACAGAAAAGGTCGAAGGAGAGAAATAGAGAGAGAAAAGAAAAAAATACACAGTAAGCATAACAGTGAATGCCATTGGGAAGAACTCTCTTATAAAATAGAAGCAGATTATAAAGTGGTTCAAAAATCAGAATCCTATATGTTGTTTAAAATGAAAATATTTGAAGCAGAGAGATACAATATATACATAAAATGATTGTGAAAAATATATTATACATCATTAGTTATAAATAAAGCAAGGATAATAATCCTGATCTCAGTCAAAACAAAAGTAAAAATAGATCCAATTAAAAGATACAAGGAAAGAAACTACATCTTTTGAAGGGGGTGCCATAGCCGATTCAGTAATATCATATTAAACATTTATGCATTAAATAGTTATAGCATTCAAATTTCTCAAACAAAATACTAAAAGAGTTAAAAGAGTAAATATAAAAGCTATACTAATAGGGCATCTCAATTTCCCCATATCAGAACTAGATAAATGTAACAGCAAAATAAATAAAAGAGAATTTAAGAAGATGAATAGAATTTTAGAAAAGTCAGAAATGATAGCCCTTCTCAAGCAAATTGAATGGGAATAGAAAGGAATATATGTTTTTCTCAAATGTACATGGCACCTATACAAAACATGGCTATACATTAGTCAAGTAAAACAATATAATCAAATGCAAAAACGCAAAAACAGTAAATGCATCCTTTTAAAACTATGGTTCAACAACAATTACATGTAATTAAACACCATGGGAAAATAGATTAAAAAGTAATTAGAAACTTAAGGACTTAATCATAAAGAATGAATGGGCCAAATAAATTCTTGGAAAAATCAATAATTTCATTAAAGAGAATGACGAAAATGAATCATCAGACCAAAATTTATGGAATGTAACAAAATCAATACTTAGAGAAAATTTTACGTCAATAGAACAGAGAAAGGCAGCATCATTATCTAGAATCATGGTTATCAACTTATTCAAAGATTTTAGTCATTAACATATTGTATTTTTTAACTTGTCTCTTGCTTCTGATCATTTCAATTTGAATTAATTTATATGATTTACCAAGTTTTAAAAAAATTGCTTCCTTCATTTCTTATGAAAGAATACTATCCAATTACCTTCATATACCATAATTTGATTAGCCAATCCCAAATATGGGAAACCCCAGACCATTTTCATTACTACAAAAAAAGCTGATATAAATATTTTTGCATATGAATCATTATAACTTTTTTCTATCTTTTTGAAGGTATTCTACTTATATTCTCCTTGGTTTAGTAATTTGGAGAGTATCACTCCAAATTACTTTCCAAGATGACTAGATGAGTTCAGAATTCACTTATTAATGTATGAGGGTTCCTGTTTTTCAATATTACTTTTAATAGTCACATTTTTGCCAACTTTTTCAATCTGATAGTTTAGCAGATGGAAGTTCAGACTTGCTTTATGTGAATTGCTATAATTATTAATTATTGAGAGCACATTTTTCATTCTGGTTATTGATAAAATGAATTCCTTCTTTTCCAAGACTTTTGCTTCATATTTTTAACCAGTTTTCTATTTGAAAATGTCTCTTATTCTTGATGTCTCTTATGTTGAAAATGATATAGTGATATTTCCTACCTTCAGAATAACAACTTTATCCAAGAAACATCCATATAATATTCTGAATCTACTTCTCATATCAAATCATTCTACTTGAAATGATTTTCTGTTGTCTACTGTATGAGGTCAGCTCATCACCCTGACATTTATGGATTTCTAGAAATTAAGCTCAAATTCATTTGATACAACATTACCTGAAACATTTCTCTATCATATCTTGGACTACACTTTATGTCATTCCATATTTACAAACAGCTAATAACATCATTCTTGGATGAATGAAATTTCTGTGTATTGAAAACCATCCCTTTCCTCAAACCTCAATCTGTGTTTCTCTATTTTTTTTAAAAATCATCCCTAAATGGCCAAGACAAAACTAAAAAAAAATTCTATCTTTCAGTTATGCTATCCTGTACTATATAAGGGGTATGTGCATGCACAATTTCTGTATTCATATAGATAGAGACATAGATAGATAGACAGACAGATAGATAGATATATAGATAGATAGATAGATAGATAGATAGATAGATAAAAATTCAGTTAAAAGGTGTTTTATAAAAAAAAAATATGCAATTGGGACAGCTAGGTGGCACAATGGATAAAGCACCAGTCCTGGAGTCAGGAGTACCTGAGTTCAAATCTACCCTCAGACACTTATTACCTAACTGTGTGACCTTGGGTGAGTCATCTTATCCCATTGCCTTAAATTTTAAAAATGTAGGCAATTTTATGTAGCTCTCTAAGCTCTGCAAATCACTTTATATTCATTTTATTCTCACAACAACCCACTAACGTATATGGCATAGCTATCAGCATTACATTAAAGATGAGTAAGCTAGGATAGGGAGATATTATGAATCTGTTTCCAAGTCATGAAGTTACTCATTGATATAAAACCCATTCTCTCCTGATCCCAAATTCATATATGCCTCCAACCAATAACTTTTTATAAACTGACTTGGAAGATATCCATATCTATTCTATTTATATGTAATACAATATGTGCATACCTAAAAAGCATTATATATCCAAAAAAGGCCAAGTAAATGGAAAATATGATTTATTCCAAAAATAAAAGAATGATTCACCAGTATTCAAACAATAGGAATAATCTTACTAAATAACAAAGCAAATTGACAAGACCATATCAATAAATGTATAAAAATTTTAATCTTCTAAACATGATCCTATATTAAAATGTTTTTAAAAAGGCATAGGGGGCATTTAGGTGGTGCAGTGGATAGAGCACTGGCCCTCAAGGCAGGAGGACCTGAGTTCAAATCTAGCCTCAGTAGCTAGCTGTGTGACCTTGGGCAAGTAACTCAACCCCATTGCCTTGCAAAAACAAACCAAAAAATAAGGCATAGGAATTGCATGAATTTTACTTAATCTGATCAAAAGCATTGGTTTTATTCTCTAAAAAGAGCTATCATTATTATGATGAAACAATGGAAACTTTCTTTGTCCATAAAATAGACAGATTCCCTATGTTTTCTCAAATCTTTTGACATAATACTAAGAATACTTTTTCTAATAAATCAAAACACTCAAGGAAATATTTGTTGATAACAAGAAGGCAAAACTATTATTAATTGCAGATAATTCTGTACTTAGAAAGCCCTAGGGAACCTAAAGATTCAAAGAAAGAACTAATCAATCCAATTTACATTTTATTAAAAGTAGTGGGATACAAAAATAAATCTACAAAAGTGCCAGCATTTCTGTATATTATTAGCAAAAAAATTTTAAGAATAAAAAAGAATTATTATTGAAAATAAATATAAAATGTATAATTTATTTACTATTTAACTTTTCCACATGTTGCAAGTAAAACCAGGGAACAAAATCTTCAAATTGACAGAACATCTAAATAATTGTCAATAAAAAATCAGTGTTCCCTAGCTGGGTCATGCCAACATTAAAAAATTGATAGAAGTTAAATTATTCAATAAATTTGCTATTATCCTATGTTATTAGTCAAGTTGGCAAAATTATTCTTATGAAGAAATAAAATTTCAAAGTTATAAAAGGCAAGAGTTTAAAATTATTACGTAGTCCCAGATCACAAGTGATATTATGAAACAGTAATTACAAAAACTATCTAGTTAAACACAAACAAAATAAAACTGATCACTAAAGTAGACAGGACAAACAATATCTAACAAAATGCTTATAATAAATTAGGGTTGGTTAAAAAAAACAATAAATAATATCTTGGAGCAGAGTATGTATCAGAATCAATCAGGAAACTAGCTTGGGAGAAAATAGTATTTTAGTAGCTTCTGATATGTAGTCCTATAAATAGATATATGATAGAAAAGAAATTGCCATTTGAATCTAAATATTCTATTAGTACGTTTTTCTACCTATCAATCAAGTAAAATAAATTATTTGAAAAATGTTTGTTAAGAAACTAAAAAAAAATGTGCTATATGTTATTGCAACCTATAGGATATTGGCAATTAAAAGTTCAAAGAAGAGGCAGTTAAATAGCAGTGTGGATAGAGTACCAACCTTGGAGTCAGGAGGACCTGAGTTCAAATTGGCCTCAGACACTTAACAATTACCTAGCTGTGTGACATTGGGCAAGTCATTTAACCCCACTGAATTAAAAATAAAAAAAAGTCATGAAGAGTTCAGAGACATGAACTTTTACCAAAAATTAAGAATACACTGATTATAATCTAAAGAAAAGCAATTTATCTTTTTTTTAATAGGCAAAATCATAAGGTTGATTACATTGGACAATTTTTGGCTACAAATTATGCAATTATAAAGCAGAGCTTTCTTTTTCATTAACAAACGATCAACTATGAACTTTGCAAGTAACATAGTCATTGACATCACTATATGTGTATTTGCTTCTTATTAATTGGAAAAATATTCTAGAAGAATGTCATTTATTGGGAATGAATAGATACATAAAAATACATATCAATTTAAAATACATTTTTCTTTTTCTGTGTTAAATAGGACAATTTCCCTGTCCTTATTCACATTGGAAAATAAGTTTTTGAAATTGCCATTAAGTATTTGTCTTCTCAGGAATTACCATTCCTTTGGACTACAAATGCAGAATTTACAAAAGTTGAATACAGTAATTGATAGAATTGTAGATTTGTTTAACCATTCGGGAAAACAATTGGAATGTCTGCTTAAGAAAGTGATCAAAACCACAGTGGACTCAAGATGGCAGAAGAATAAGATCTCCCCTAACCCTAACCTTCTCCAAACATATAGAAAATATACCAGAGAAAATTCTGAAGAGAAAATTCAATAAAAAGTCACAGGGAATCATTGTTTTTAGTGCAACATGGCATAGAAAGATATAGAGTGAAATTTGCCATTACTGGGACTTAGGTCTGGTCAGAAATGGCAATGTTTTGAGTAAACAGTGAAACAGAGAGAGATTGCATATCAGGGCAAGCAAAGACAACATACCCAAGATGGGACAGAGCCCAAATTCATACTGAAACACTGCAAGAGAAATGATTCAACTGGCAGTTTTGTCACCCACTACTTAGTTCCAGGAAACAAATCCATACACTCAAGGAGTTCATATTAACCTAAAAATCTAATGTGGAGGGGCGGCCAGGTGGTGTAGTGGATAAAGCACTGGCCTTGGAGTCGGGAGTACTTGTGTTCAAATCCCGTCTCAGAAACTTAATAATTACCTAGCTGTGTGGCCTTGGGCAAGCCACTTAACCCCATTTGCCTTGCAAAATCCTAAAAAAACAAAAAAAAATTTAACGTGGAATTCAATATTTCTCAAAACTTCAATAAAGCTTATAAAGAATAATAAGTTGACAATTTTTAAAGTAAATTTTTAAATTTTTTCTTTAATTTATTCACACATTACTAAAATATTCTTGTTTGTGTAAACATAATACTTCCTCCCCCACAAAAATATAAAACCTCAGGAGAACTAAAGTAAAAGAAAGAGGAAAAAATTGTACTTCAGTCTGTATTCTGATACCATCAGCTCTGTCTTGGGTGGATCACTTTGTTTATCATAAATCCATCATTATAGTTACTTCAATTTTTTTCCACAGTTGCTGATGCTGATTGTAATTACCTCCATCCATTCCTCCCCACTACCAACTATTATATGTTCTCTCTATTTTTCACTCTGTCCATTTTCAAAAATGTTCTATGGGGCAGCCAAGTGGCACAGTGGACAGAGCACTGGCCCTGGGGTCAAGAGGCACCAAGCCCACATCACACCCCAGAGACCCAGCAACCCCATGGTCCCTGATAAACCACCCAATCCCAGCACCTTGCAAAAAGTAAAAAAAAATGTGTTATATATGGCTATCCTCTCCTATGATATACCCTCTCTCCTATCACCCACTTCCCCCCCCACCTTTCACCATCCCTCTTCTCTCCTTTTATTTCTGGATGTCTATACCCTATTGAGTGTGTGTGCTGTTTCCTCTCTGAGTCACTTCTGATGAGAATGAAGGCTCCCTCATTGCCCCTTATCTTCCCTCCTTCCATACCATTGCAAAAGCTACATGAAATATCTTAGTCTATTCTACCTCTTCTTTCTCTTATTCCCAGTACATTTCCCTTTCACCCATTGACACCATTTTTACCATATATTATATCTTCATATTCAAAGCCCTTCTATGCCTCATCTATGAAAGCTCCTTCTACCTACTCTATTAAATGAGAAGGTTCATATAAATATTATCACTATCATCTTTCCATGCAAGAATACATGCAGGTCATCATCATTATGTCCCTCATAATTTACCCTTCTCATTCATTCTCTATGCTTCATTTAAGTCCTGTACTTGAATGTCAAACTTTCTGTTCAGCTCTGGTCCTTTCAACAGGAATATTTGAAACTCCCACATTTCATTGAAAGTCCTTCCTTTCCCCTGAAAGAGGATGTTCAGTTTTGCTGGGTAGTTGGTTCTCGGGTGCATTCCCAGCTCTTTTCCCTTCTGGAATATTATATTCCAAGCCCTATTTGAATTGTGTCCTTCTGACTGCTTGTAATATGTAATATTTTCTCTTTGACTTGCGAATTCAGGAACTTGGCTATAATATTCCTGGTGGTAGTTTTTGTTTTAATCTCTTTCCAGGGGAGATCGGTAAATTCTCTCAATTTCTATTTTGCCCTCTGCTTCTAGGATATCAGTCAATGTTCCTGTAGAAATTCTTTAAAAATGAGGTCAAGGCTCTTTTCCTGACCATGACTTTCAGGTAGCCCAGTAATGTTTAAATTATCTTTTCTGTATCTGTTTTTTCTAGATTAGTTATTCTTTCAATGAGATAGTTCATGTTTTCTTCTAGTTTTTCATTCTTTTGGTATTGAAGTATTGTGTCTTGATTTCTCGCAAAGTCATCAGCTTCCTTTACCTCCATTCTACATCTCAAGAATTTGTTTTCCTCAGGGAGCTTTCTCATCTCTTTTTCCATCTGGTCAATTCTGATTTTTAAAGCATTCTCCTCAATAATTTTTTGAACTGTTTAATCCATTTGACCTAAACTGGTTTTTAACATGTTATTTTCTTCAGCATTTTTTGGATTTCTTTGACTAAACTGCTGACTTTGTTTTCATGTTTTTCCTGCATCTCTCTCATTTCTTTTCCCTATTTTTCTTCTATCTCCCTTGCTTGATTTTCAAAATATATTTTGAACTCTGTCATAGCTTGAGCCCAACTGTTATATTTCTTGGAGTCTTTAGAGGCAAATGTTTGGACTTTCTCATCTTCTGATTGTGTGGTTTGATCTTTCATGGGACCAAAGTAATTATCCATGGTCAAGTTACTTTTTTTTCTGTTTACTCATTACCCCAGATGGTGTCTGGTTTTGTAGTGCTTCCTGAGCTTCTGATTATTATTCCCCACGGGAAATTCAGTGTGTGAGACTCTGACTGTTCTCCTGGTCTCTTGAATGACCACAAGCTCACACCTCTGCCCTGGAGGCTGTGAGAGATGGCTCCCTACTCTATGGGGGGCCTAAACTGTGACCAGGGTCTGAATGTGGTCATAGCCCCAGAGTCCTGTTATAGCAACAGAGGACAGTCCTCAGCAGTCTCCCTCTACTCCCTTACCTTCCATGGGTTGAGCACTCAGGGTGCAGCTCCTGCTGGGCAGCTCCATGGGCCTGCTTCTATTTCCTGGGATCTGGGCTGTTGTGACTCTGCTGAGTGCCACAACAGCCTGTACAGAGTGCTGCAGTCATGTTGAGGACCTGGGCTTCACACCCATTGTGGCAGAGGTCTCTCTGCTGATCTTCCAAGTTGTTTTTGGTGTTCCCTGGGGTGCAGGACTGGAAACTACTTCTGCTGCCCAGAAGCAGCATGCTCCCAAGCCCCCTGGGCTGTTCACAGGAGACTGAAGTTCCTTCCCTCTGGTGTGGTGCCACTCCTTCAACCCTGTGGAATACAGTTTTCCCACTACTTTCCACGTTACCATGGGCTGTAGAATTGCCTCACTGAATCTTTCTATGGGCTCTCTCAAAACTATAGTTAGAGTCATAATTTAAGATTTTTTAAATACTTTGGAGAAAGCATCTATGAGAGTCTCTTCTCCTGCCTCCATCTTGGCTCCATCCCCAGTTAATGACTTTTTACAAAATATTTATCATGTAATTATATATGTTTGTGTAGGGTTATCTCTTGGGTGTTTCTTAGATTATTTGAATCATCTATTGTCTTCCAATACTTTTTTTGGCTTAGTAAAGTTCAAACTTAAAATTTCCTAGAAAAAATCTAAGTGAGAGTATTACTACCCATTAAGAAAATTAGAGGTTTGGCTTCTATTATAAAGACTTTCATTAAGGCAGAAACAGATAACTATTATATCCTTATACAGAGATATAAATATATTTTGGTGTGCTTTTGTATATATAATTAAATACATGTTCCATCTATTACATGAATAGATAAGTTTAGTCATTCTAGCGTCTCTGAGTGGCTAGTGAAGAATTTTCTTTTAGATTTAGGGATTTCTAAATGTTGGCTTTGCAAAACAATGAGCCAACTATGAGAGTTTGTTCATCACAATTAACAATCTTCATAGATATTCATGACCTTGATTACTCACATGAGATTTATATAGTTTGGATTTCAGAAGGTCCATTTCCCACTATATTCAATCTTCTCTGCACTCTAAACCTACTTAAAGTCTTACTAGAATTTAGTTTCATGGCTCTTGTATTGTAAGTAGTGATGGATGTGCTTTTTATCTTTTCTAGGAACTGGTCATCATGTCATTTTCTAGACATCTCCAAACAGGTTTCCTTCACTCCTATCTCTGTCTCCCTCTAAAACTTTTACTCTTGTCTCTGGGATTCTGTGCTCTGAAAGTAAGGCTTTTTATCTTGCATTGTCTGGAACAAAGCCACCATATCATTTTCTAACCATTTTGAAACCATTTATCTTGTATTTGTTGCACACCCTACCGGAAATGACCTCCATCCTCAACTTTACTTTTGGAATGTCTTATTTCCTTCAGGACTTGCCTCAACTACATCCTTTTTGCAGAAGATTTTCCCCCTACAATTAATAGGGCCTTCATCTCCAAAATTACATCAAGTTTCACTGATCAGGGTCTCACTTTTCAAATATATAAGGAAATGAGTCAAAATTATTTTAAAAAGAAGCATTTCTCAATATATAAATTATTAAAGAATATGAACAAGTACTTTTTAGAAGAAAATTATGAAAGTTATCAAGAGTCATATGGTGGATTTGCTTAACTACTATTGATCAAAGAAACCTAAATTAAAACAACTATGAGGAACCACTTCACATGCATATGAAATAACAAATGCTAGAGATGATAGGGGGAAAAAAGTATGCTAAAGAACTTTTGGTGGAAATCATGATCTGATCCAATCATTCTGGAGAACAATATGGAATCATGTTCAAAGAACTGTAAAATGTTGCTTATTCTTGGATCTAGCATATCACTATTATTTCTATACACCATAAAAATCAAAGAACAAACAAGTTGTCACATATGATTGTGAGTGCTATTTTGCTAAATATATGATGTGTCATGTTTTTACCTTTTGCTCTGATTCTTCCTTCACAACATGACTAATATGGAAATATCTTTAATGAAGTTATACATTTATAATTTACATCAGATTACTCATTTTCAAAGGAAGCAGGAAGGAAGGGAGATGTAGAAAATGTGGAACTAAAAATCTTACAAAAAAAGGTTGGAAAAGCAAAACAAAACAAAAAGAAATAAATAGAACTTCATCATTATATACAGTGACATTATATATAGTGATTAACTATAAAAGACTTAGTTCTTCCCAATCAATATAATGATCCAAGACAATTACAAAGAAATCATGGCAAAAAAAAAAACTAAAAGAGAAATGATTAACTGATTTCAAATTGAAGTATATATTTTCACTTAATTTTTCTTCCTTTTTTGTGATATGGCTAATATAGAAATATGTTTTTCATGATCTCACATGTGTAATTGACATATTGCTTGCTTTTTCTATGGTTAACACAGAAAGGGGGGGAGGGAAAGAATTTGAAATTTAATTATTTTAATAATAAAAAATAAATAATAAATTAAAAAAGATCTTGTTCACATAACCTAAGTTCTGTCAGGTCTTACCCATCTAGAAAGCCTTTGAAGGCAAGTCCGGTAGTTCATTACAATAGGAGACCTGTATAGGATATGTTTAAAAAAGCACCCATGAAGATTAAATTTTAAATTGTGGTATTTGTAAAAATAACAGTGGCCACATAGGAAGACAAACGTTTTCCAAATGCTTTCCTTTGTGTCATTTCATTAGGCCTTCACTCTAGTCTATGAAGTAAATTATACCCATTTTCTCGATGAGGAAACTGAAATTGAGAGGTTAAAAGACTTGATCAGTCATAGGGCTAGTATGACATTGATCAACTGAAAATGTGTCCATACTTGATTATAGGATGTGCATTAGAATCATTTTCTTTTTTTGAGTCTAAGATAAAACTCCTGTTCATTTGGCTCACATGCTCTGTCTAAA
Organism: Macrotis lagotis; assembly: GCF_037893015.1. Taxonomy (NCBI): domain Eukaryota; kingdom Metazoa; phylum Chordata; class Mammalia; order Peramelemorphia; family Peramelidae; genus Macrotis; species Macrotis lagotis. The sequence goes on from NC_133660.1 coordinate 159,232,330, forward strand.
GCCTGAATCAGGCTCATGAATACCTACCACACCTATTGCAGAGGGCTCTTATTCTTGAACCATATTCATAGGCATTTCCAGGTGTATGTCAGCTTGCCTTCTAAGGTACTAGAACTCATTCACTGAGGAAGTCAATTCAAGGATATCATAAATAACTGACCACAAAACATACACTTAGAAAATTCTTAAACTTTTGTGCCCTAGACTACTGTAACATTTTGGTGATAACTTACTAGAATAGTATTTTAAGTTCAAAAAAATAAAATCATAGTGCTACAAAGAAAAGTAATTACATAGAAATTTAATTATTTTTAAAAATCAATTCACAGGCTTTAGATTATGAATCCCTATATAGAGTACATAATAATAGTAAGAATATAAGATTCAGGCAGAATACTTGTGTCTAATTCCCTCCCCCCACTTTGACATATACCAGCTATCTATCCACAGAAAAGTCACTTAATTTCTCAATTTTCTTATCTGAAAACTCCAAATAAAAATTTTGCAGTCTCTACCCTGTAGTGTTGTTGTGAGGGGAGTAGTTTTGATAATATTGTATTGTTTTATAAAAGAGGTTTCTTTTTCATTATTACTCTAAATTAAACAGACATTCTCTGTATCTTATTCAATTTGCTCTGATAGTATAGAGCAGCAAGATTTTAGAAGCCTTTTTTTTAGGTTTTTGCAAGGCAAATGGGGTTAAGTGGCTTACCCAAGGCCACACAGCTAGGTAATTATTAAGTGTCTGAGACCAGATTTGAACCCAAGTACTCCTGACTCCAAGGCCGATGCTTTATCCACTTCACCACCTAGCCACCCCAGGCCACCTAGCCACCCCATTTAGAAGGCTTTTAAAGAGCTTTTCTTGAAAGCATCCTGTATTTGGGAGGGTCATATGCTTCTATGCTTCTTATTATCCATTTCCTTCTCTAAACCAAACTTCTGTCTCAGATATCCTTCTTGTCCTCTAAAAAATCAAACTGCTTTTTGCAGTTTAACTCCCCCTGAATCCCTTTCCTAGCATCACTATAGAAAAATTAGAAAGAGATAGGCAATCCAATAACAATGAAATGCTTTACTAGGATGTTATAACATGATCAGGTAGGATTTATGTCAAGTATGCAGGGATGGTTCAAAATGAGAAAATCAGCATAATTGACCATATCAATAACAAAATTAATAAAAATCATATGATTATCTCAATAAATATTGAAAAATTATTTTGACAAAATACAGCACCCTTTAATATTACAAGAAAACACTGGAGAGCACAATTTTCACAATAAATGTTTCTAATAAAGGACTCATTTTAAAAATACATAGAGAACTGAATCAAACTTATAGGAATATAAATCATTCCTCAATTGATAAATTGTCAAAGGATATGAATAGGAAGTTTTCAGATGAAGAAATTAAAACTATCTATAGCCAAATGAAAAAATGCTCTAAATCATTACTGATTAGGGAAATGCAAATTAAAACAATCCTGAAGTACCACCTCACACCTACACGATTGGCTAAAGTGACAAAAAAAGGAAAACTATCAACATTGGAGGGGAGGTGGGAAAACTTGAGTACTAATGCACCAATGATAGAGTTGTGAACTGATCCAAACTTTATGGGAAGTAATTTGGAATTTTGACCAAAGGGTAATAAAACTGACAATACCCTTTGATCCAGCAATACCACTTCTAGCCCTGTATGCCAAAGAGCGATATAAAAGGGGAAAAGACCCACATGTACAAGATTATTTATAGCAGTTTTTGTAGTGGCAAAGAACTGGAAATTGAGAGGACTTCTTGTAAAGTGCTGTGCAAGTCATTGATAATAAAGTTTATTCCTCCTTCTTGAAGAAGACCGTGACATCAGGATGGTGAAACTATGACAAGCACAAGAATTGAATTTGAGTAAGGAGGTGCTATGCAAAGTCACCAGCACTTTCTCCTCCAGCACCATCTGGATCCAGTGGCCATATATGAATCAGGATGACTGGAGATGACACTGCATGCAAGGCAATCAGGGTTAAATGAATTACCTAGGGTCACACAGGTAGTAAGTGGCAGTGTCTGAAATTGAATTCAAAATCCTGTCCTCCTGACTCCAAGGTCTATTCACTGCAACACCTAACTGCATAAATGCACAGACGCACAATTTATAATGGCATTTGCCACTCCCCGCTACAATAAAAGATATAGGGATGAAGTCAATGTGCCATAACTTGCCTGGTAAGAGAGAAATATCAAATATTGATAAGTGCTATCAAAAATTAATTGCTAGGGGCAGCTAGGTGTCACAGTGGATAGAGCAGCAGTCCTGAAATCAGAAGGACCTGAGTTCAATTGTCCTCAGACACTTAATAACTACCTGGTTGTGGGACCTTGAATAAGTCACTTAATTCCATTACCTTGCAAAAACCAAAAACAAACAAAAATAAATTGCTAGATGTTAAGAATCAATAGAATAAATAAGATAACAATCCTTAGATCAAAAACAGGACTCCACAAGTGAGTGAGAGATCAAATTCAAACTGCTACTTATGAAAGTGGCCCGTGAATACATAAGGATATGTATTGAATGGGGAAAGTAGAAAGCCGAAAATATAGAATAATGGGCATAGTAATTTATTTGTTTCTGACTAAAGAACAAACAAAACAGAGTTCCTTGTGTTCTGTGATATCAAGCACCACTCTATCATGCACCCTGATGACACTCAATAGAAAACATGATAGATGTATATCATGTCAAACATGTATATATGTTCATGAATGCACAATAAGAGAACTGCCAATAATGATACCCTCTGAATACCAGTGAATGTATTGTTATGACTTTAATTCAGGAGGATGACATAATGTACTAGGCATGGATTGTGTTGGATGAAGGTTCACCTGGCCAATTGACCTAACAGAATTGAGAGCTAATTGACCTTAGCAGTGGTCTAACTAGTCAGCATTTTTTAAAGGTACTTTGAGAGGATAAAGGTGATTATTGCTTTATCCTTGAAAATCACTGACTAAAATAAATCTATGACACATATTTAATTAAAATACACACACAGACATAGACACACATATCAGGTAGTAGCTCAAACAGTATTTTTTGTTTGCAAGCAAGTTTTTTTTTGTTTGTTATGATAGATCCCAGGTTTTAATGAGCAGAGAACTCTAATCAAACATTCAGAGGTTTAAGAGGTATCATATGAGCATGAAGGAATTCTGCCAAACAATGTGTTAGGCAGCTGTGTCATTTGCAGAAGGTTGTTGTGGTTTTTTTTTCCCCCTAGTACAAAACAGAAAATCTATTAAGTAAAAAAAGATATGAGATAATTTAAAAGTTGTGAGAGATAACAAGAGAATGTGAAGGCAAATCTCATAAAAGAGGAGAGATAACAATTTAGTTTTTCATTTCAAATGAAGCACCTGCATTACATGTTTTTTGGAAACTGAGAATGTTTCTATGCACACAATTATAGTGGAAATTATTCATTTAATAATTTGAATCAATGAACTTCATTGTCTGAAACCTTGAAACCAAATTTTATAAACATGTGTGAGAAAAATTTACCAGCAATTATCATTGATCCTCTTTAAAAATAGTAGGACAAAAAATGTAGGACTGGAAAGGATATAAAAGTCACCTTTTCCACCTGGACAGAAGCAATTGAAACAAATGGATTCTCTCAAATGACTATCTATCTTGTTCTTGAAAATCTCACCTAAGAAAAATACCACAATCTCCCTAGGTAAATGGTTCCACTGTTCCATTGTCTTGATTATTAGAAACTGACTAATGTTTCACATAAACCTCTTTGGAATTTTTGAATCCATTATTTTGATCCTTTTATTTAAACATTTCAAATCACTCTTTCTTGGAGGGCTATTGAGAAAAATCAATGTTCCAGAAGGGGAGAAGTATTTCTCCTGGCAAATGTCAAAGTCTTGAGTCTTGCCCGTTCCCTTACTTTCTCTGTCTTTGGTGCTGATATCCACTTCTCCTTTTGCTCACTGCAACTGAGTACACAGAGACAGTTTAAATGCTTGGTAAAAAAACGCAGTGGAGTAATAGCATTCAAAATATAAACTAGACATAGATGAGACATATCTCAAGTAGTGAAAAAAGCTACTAGCCACTACAAGTGAAAGACATAGATATTACACATTAAATAATGTGGTCACAAGCATCTACTTCCTTTATTATATAAAGCTGTGACAGATAATTTAAGGTTCAATTCCTCTGACAAGTCTATCAAATTTACTCTTAACATCCAGGCCAAATTAGACAAATGACTTGCCAATATATTTCATAGTCATTTCATTGTTGCCATTCACAATATCCTCCTAACGATCCCCCAAAATGCTTAGAAATTCTCAAGATAGTTCTTATTGGATTCTATCTAACAGTGAGAGTACTTAAGATACTGCAGATAATTGAGTTTCAACACCTCTAATCTTACCATAAGTCTTTAGGATACTATTTTTCAAATGATTTAAACTAAAGATCTTTTACAGGAAACATAAATATATCTGTCAATTTTGGAAAAGAATTCAACTTATTCATTTTTAAGATGCAAAAACTGAGGTTCAGAGAGATTAAATTACTTGTCCAAGGTAATTTAAATCTTATTCTTTAGACTCTAAATTTCTTTAGGTCCAATCCATGCTTCTTCTGTCAAAAGATTTCTGTTGTTTGCCCTAATTCTGTGTGCTCTACTCCATTTTCTCCAAAATAGTTCATTGGTCATTGATTTAGTAGAGTAGAAAACATGGAAGATAGAAAAAATGAAATGTCTAACTGATTAAAACCAGATAGATTTGTTTTTTAAAATTCATCTTTTCATTTAAAAGCAAAAATGTCTTAAGAACTCTTAAAATCCACAATTAATATTATTTATGAAAACTAGAATCAGCTTAAATGGGCTCTGAGAAGTCTTGCAAAATTCTTACACATTTGGGCTTTGCACTTAATACATACTTGGATTGGTAACATTTTGCTCTATAATACTTCATACTTTATAGTTTATAATATATACTTTATAATACTTTTACTTTATAGGCAGTAGAGTTTAGTCTTACATGCTCCATTTCTTTCAGTCAATTGGATGTTGGTCAAAGTGTGGTCAACTATGGAATAGCACTCATTAAAAAAAAAGCTTCTTATTAATACCCTCATCACTAAGTCAAGAACTTGAAAGCTTGAATTCATTCTAAGAAAAATCTAGTATAGCCCATACAATAAAGGAACATCCTCTATAAAATAACCAATAAGATTTCTTTAACCCAGTCACTGCTTAAAGACCACCAAGGAGAGTTCTATACTTCTCAAGGAAAGTGCACTTTTCTGTAGATCTAATTGCTGGATGTTTTGTGAATGTTTGTGTGTGTGTGTGTGTGTGTGTGTGTGTGTGTGTGTGTGTTACAGACAGAAAGACATAAAAGAGAGGAAACAGAAAGACAGACAGAAAGGCAGAGACATACAAAGAGAAAAAGACAGAATAAACATAAAGACAAATAGTCATTATTTATGGGTATTTTTTTTCTGAACATAAATACTAAAATGATCACCTTATAAGTCTCACTTCTTGCTTCTAGTTCTCTCTATGGGATAAAAGGAACAAATTTAATCTCTCCTAAAAATGAAAGCCATTAAAATATTTCAGGACAACTATGTTATAAAGATAACTTTTATACAAGTGCCTCTTTTACTCTTAATATTTTATATAAATGAATAAATAATCATTGAGTACAGCCACCTTATCTCATAGCTGAGGAAGCTGAGACTTCTAGAGCTGAAGCCACTTGGCAACAATCACAAAGGTAGGAGACAGGAGGACTGAGACATGGAGCCAAGTTTTCTGAAGTAAAAGCTACCACTAAATCCACTCTATTAGCACAGACATGTGAAATATGTTCAAAGCAGCTTCACATTGCCAAAATGGTGACTACCTAAGAGGGAATCAATACTACAGCACAATCAGAATCCTAGTAGTAATGTCCCAGGTTTCTTATCTCATTGAACAGGTACCTAGATGGATGTTTAAATGGAATGTTGATATTGGAACAAGCAGAAGGTTGGATATTCAGACTATAAAGCTGCCACCAAAATCTGGGGAGAAGTCAAAATAATAGGGTGAAGAACTAGGAACCAGATTTACAAAAATGTCGAACAGTGCTTTCACTTCAAGCAATCTGGAAGTGTTGGCAGAAGGTTTCCTATTCTCTGGAAAATTTAACATAATAGTTTTTGCCCACATTATGTAGGAATAGCATTTGTGTGTGTGTGTGTGTGTGTGTGTGTGTGTGTGTGTGTGTGTGTGTGTGTGTGTGTGTGTGTGTGTGTGTGTGTGTGTGTGTTTGGTTTCCTGAGGCTCAGCATCAGACAAAGTCAGGTAAAGATAGATTTGAAACATTATAATTGCCCCACTGCTAGTGATGAGATAAGCTTTAGGACACAAGGGATTCCTGATACAATGGGTATAATGTTGAATTCAAGAAATCTACAGTTCATTTTGTCGTCAGACACTTTAACTTAATAGAGTCGTTCTCCCCTTCTAGAACATTAGTAGTATATTTTTTCTCAATAACTCTCCAAGAAAGAGAGTGATTTGAAATGTTTAAATAAAAGGATCAAAATAATGGATTCAAAAATTCCTAAGAAGTTTATGTGAAACATTAGTTAGGGTTGTTGTATGGATAAAATAAAACCTTAAATACATGTATATGTATATATATGTATATGTATATGTATATGTACATGTATATGTATATATGTGTATAGTAGTAATGGTAAATATGGATATATGCATGCATATATACATGTATATATGTATATACATATACATATATATATTCATTTATTTATTACTATAACTACTGCTGCTGCTGATGTTGCTGTTGCTGTTGCTAATGCTACCAGAGTTGTTGTTGCTGCTGTTGCTGCTGCTACTATTCCTACTACCTCTACCACTACCACTACTACTACTACTGCTACTACTACTACTACTATTACTACAACTACTACTACTACTACTATTACTACTGCTGCTGCTGTTGCTACTGCTACCACTGCTGTTGCTTCTGCTGCTACAACTACTACTACCTCTACTACTACTACTACTACTACCACCACTACTACTATAATTACTACTACTGCTACTGCTACCACAGGGGCTGTTGGTGCTGCTACTGCTGCTGCCACAACTATTGCTACTACTGCTTCTACTATTACTACCACCATCACAACTGATACTCTGGAATAAAATAGCCCAAAGAAGGTCTCTAAAATGGAAGGCCTGAAGAAATTTCTTAGGCTGATGTTAGCATTATAACAAACCTTGTTCCTTTGTTTGTTTGTTTTTCCTTTATTTTTCTGTCTAGATGTCCTCAGTAGCCCAGACATGAATCTAGGTGAGAAGAGGATATTGTGAAGTATTTTAAACTAGCTTCAAAAACATGAGGATGGTATAGATGCCTGGACAAAAATTATTTCACTTTCTAAAAAAGCACCTTAAACAGGTACTATGAAAGTGGACTAAATTAGCTTCAAAATATCACAGTACAGAGAAAGCAATGACAATTCTTTGTCGGGAGCTGGAAATCTGAAGATAGTCTTGTGCTATCCTAATGATTCACAACCATAATACAACCCTTTTTATTCCAACAGTGATTTCATTAAATAAAAATTGATTTATTGCTTGAACTGAAGAGCAATCTAGTGAGATTCTGTACATGGCACACTAATATGTTACTGAAATGCTAGTTGGTTTCATTCCTTTATCCTTCAAATGGTCCTGTGTTTTGAAGGTGGAAGAAGGGCTGGTAGAGAAGACAAGGACAGAGGGAAAAAAGTCAGGGATATGAAGACAAAGGAGAACCAAAATAAAGGAGGGGGAAAAGAGGAAGAATGAATAAATGCTTTTTTATTTTTACCTCTCTTTTTTCTATGTTATAGTTAATAGCTTTCAAAATATTATGAAACATTAAATGCCATGTGCTAATCTGCTAGGTGAAAAAGGAAGAAGTCATTTATTTGCTATTTAAGCTCAGAATTGTATTTTCAGTTATTTCTCTTAAAAATACTATGGTCCTTTGGGGGGAGGACATCATGAATATGTTGTAGGTTGACTAGTATACCATGACTGTGATTGATGATAAGAATGGGCAATCCCTAATAGAAAATGGAATAAAGGAGCAACCAGAAATACAAAATCCAATTCATATTTTTAAAATATTAATAATCTTACTTATTCTGACAACTTCACAAGCTTTTCTGACATTCAAATAATACCAGGAAAGTTCTTTTTATACAAGATGCTAACTCCCAGGCAATGAATAAAGCCAAGAACACAAAGTAAACATCAGGAATTTCCATGAAATTTTAATTGATCCTAAAGGCAATATTACATTTTAGATGTAAAAATGAGAAATATTGAGCACCTATTATAGGTATAAACTGTTATAGGACACAAATTCTCTCTATTTCATATGATATAAAATTCTATTAGTATTTACTACAGAGCTAGACTTTAGCAGGTCGTTAATAAAAAATGTTAAAAAATGTTAATGATTTTGATGGTGAATGAGACAAATGTATTTTATATAGAGATATACATAGAATAAATGTATTTTATGAATATGTAAGAATTAGAAGTCAAATTATGTACTGGAGATTGTGTGAGTAGTGTCTTGAATCAAGCATAGAAGAGTTGCCTATGTACAGACACATGTAAGTACTGAAACAGACTGACTTTAGGGCCTAAGTACTTGTAGAAACACTATGCCTCTGTAATTTTAACTAGTCTTAACCAGTCTTAACTCTGGTGCTGCATTTTGGTATAGAGTTGCTCTTAGTTCACTTTCAGAAAGACTATAATGAGAACACCAAATTTGACAGTTTCAATCATGATACAAAAGCTTTATAAAGGTGCAGACAAAAGATGAACTTCAATTTGAGGGACATACTACCTAAGTAGGGAAGGCTTTATCAGTATAGTCTAAGTGCCAACTGATCAATTAGCTAGCCTTGAAACAATAACAAAGTTTAAAGAGATAATCAATACTGCACTTTTCTATTTCCACAATGATACTGGCAAAATATCAGAAAAGGAAGAAAGGGATATTTTCAATTTTTTTAAAAAAATTGTTTACATAGCACTAAATTTTTCCCAGTTATATGCTACAACAATTTTAGCATTAATTTCTGAAACAATTTGAAAAATAAAGCAATATGATATTGGTTATAAATGAAGTCAAATAAAATATTTCCATATTATTTTTGTTGAGATAGAAAGCATAGATCCATCCCCCCCAAAAAAAGAAATCTCAAAATATAGTAAACTTCAACCTATATTCAGACACCATCAGCTCTTCCAATGGGGATGGATAGCATTCTTTATCATAAGTCTTCAACAGTATTATTGAGAAAAGCTAAATCATTCACAGCTAATCAGTTCATTTTACTTTGCATCTACTCATGTAATTCTTCAAGTTTTTCAGCGAGCAGCCTGCTCATCATTTCTTATAATAAAATAGCATTCCATAACCACTGTCCAGCTGTGGAGCCTCTCCTCAATTTCCAATTGCTTAACACAAGAAAAGAGCAACTATAAATATCCTTGCAAATATAGATTCTTTTTATTTTTCACATCTTTTGGGATACAGACCTAGAAGTTGAATTGCAAGGTTAAAGGACAGGCATGGTGTTAAAGCCATTTGGGCATAGCTCCAAATTGCTTTGCAGAATGAACATAGTTCTAGATGTTTGCAGAATGGTTGAATTAATTCACAACTCCATCAAGAACGCATTGATGTCTTATTTTCCCTACATCATCTTCAACATTTATCATTTTCATTTTCTTCCCTAATAAACAATAGGATGGGGACGGCTAGGTGGCACAGTGGAGTCAGGAGTACCTGGGTTCAAACCAGTCTCAGACACTTAATAATTACCTATCTGTGTGGCCTTGGGCAAGTCATTTAACCCCATTTGCCTTTCAAAAACCTAAAAAAAATAACCAATAGGATGGCTATAAGGTGGACCTTAGTATTGTTTGATTTGCATTTTTCCGATCATTAGTGATTAAAGAGTTATAAAAAAGCATTCGTTTAATATGGCTATAGATAGCATAGAGAAATTGTGATTCCAGGCATTGCCAGAAGAGCCCCCAGAGTTCTGTGGGAGGTCTTTATATTCCCCAGTACAAACACAGAAACAACTCCAAGTGTTCACACCTTTCCAAAAGGCCTGGGAATGGATGGTGGGTGGTAGACTTTCCCAATACTGATTATCCAGAGAGAACCTCTGGCATTTCTAGCCCCGAAGACCTAGTCCAGAGACTGGGTTACATGGGACACAGATCCAGCACCAGACATAGGGAGTGGGCAGATGACATCCCCAGCACAAACAATCCAGAGAAAGCTTCTGTATTTCATTAATGATCAACCTGCTGGAGTTCCTAACTCCAGTAATAAACACCTAGAGGGACCTCAATACCAAAGGTATATGAGCCAGTCTCTCCCTAACACAGGACCCTAGGGAAATATAACATTCCAAGATGAAAAAAAGCAGTCTACTGAATGTTATCTTGTAAATAAGGAGACTAGTTCAGAAAAGGAGAATAGAAGGAATGCTGTACGTGAAGTTTCAGAGGAGAATATGAATTGGTCTCTAGTCCAGAGAGACTTTTTAGTAGAGATATGAATGGAGTTTAAAAATCAAATGGAAAAATTCCCTAATTCACCAAGGTCAGATAGATCACAAGTGAATTCTATCAAACATTCAAGGAACATTGGCTCAATTTACATATAAACTATGTGAAAAAAATAAGTGAAAAAGGAGGCCTGCCCGTTTCCTTCAATGACATCAATATGGAGCTGATACCTAAACCAGGAAAAGTCAAAATTTTCGTAATGAATAAGGATGCAAAAATTTTATAAAATATTATCAAAGTGATTATAGCAAGTTGTCACTAGGATAATACACTATGATGAAGCAGTATCTTTATCAAGAATGCAGGATTGGTTCAACATTAGCAAAACCATCAACATAATTGAGCATATTAGTAATAAACCTAACAGAAATCATTTGATTATCTCAATAGCTGCTAAAAAACTTTTGACAAAATGCAGCAACCCTTCCTATTAATAACTCTAGGGACCATAGAAATAAATGGCATCTCAAAATGAAAAGCAGTATCTATCTGAAACTATTAACAAGCATATGTAATGGGGATAAGCTGAAGTATTCCCGATAACATCAGGGTTGAAACAAGGATGCCTCTTATTACCAGTATTATTCAATATTGTATTAGAAATATTAGCTTTAGCAATGAGAAGAAAAAGAATTTGAAGGAATAAGAATCAGTATTGAAGAAACAAAAACTATAACTCTTTTCTGATGATATAAGGGAAATCATAGAGAACTCTAGAAAATCATTTTGAAAACTATTGGAAGTAATTAATAACTTCAACAAAGTGGCAGGATATAAAATGAATCCATGTAAATCCTCAACATTTACATATATATTACAAGGTACAGCAGCAAGAGGTAAAAAGAGAAATTCCATTTAAAATAACTGACAGACAACATAAAATATTGGGAGTCAACATGCCAAGGCACACTCAGAAACTTAATGAAAACAACTATAAAACATTTTTCACAGAAATAAAATCAGATCTAAATAAATGGCAAGAAGTTAATTGCTCAAGGGTAGACTGAAATAATATGAAAAAATGACAATTCTATCAAAATTAAACTGTATATTTAGTGCCATACCAATAAAACTTCCAAAAAATATTTTAATGAGCTAGAAAAAAGGAACTAAATTCATATGGAAAAGCAAACAACAAGAATATCAAGGGAATGAATGAAAAAACATGCAAAGGAAGGCAATCTAGCCATACTAGATCTAATATCATACAAAGCAGTAGTCAACAAAACTGCTCAGTACTGGCCAAGAAATGTATAAATGGATCAGGTGCAAAAGAAATGGCAGTAAATGAGTATTCTAATCTGTTGTTTGATAAACCTGAAGATTCTAGCTGCTGAGGGGAAAAAAAAAAACCTCACTCTGATAAAAACTGCTGGGGAAAACTTGAAAATAATATGGAAGAACTCAGAATATACTAAAATTTCACAGCCTCTACCAAAATAAGGTTGAAATGCAGGATTTAGACTTAAAAGACAATATTATAAACCAATTAGGAGAACAAGGTATAATTTACCTGTCAGATCTATGGAAAGGGGGTAGTTTTTTACTAAAGTGGAGATACAGAACATTGTAAAAAACAAATTGGATAATTTTAATTATATTAAATTAAAAAATGTTTTGCACAAACAAAAGCACTACAGCACAGATTAAAAGGAATGTAATAAATTGGGAAACAATTTTTAAAGCTAGTCTGAGCAAAGAATCATGCCTAAAATATCTAAAGAAATGAGTCAAATTTATAAGATTATAAGTTATTCCTAATTGATAGTCAAGGAATTTGAAAAAGACAGTTCTCAGATGAAGAAATTAAAGCAATGTTTAATAATAATATGAAAAATACTCTAAATCATTTTTGATTTGAAAAATGTAAATTAAAACTGCTCAAGACTGGTCATGGAAAATGCCATCGATATCCAAAGAAGGAAATTATTAAAAGTTGTCTTATGGTTTATGCCATATATTTCCTCCCTAATGTTTTCTTTCTTCAGTTTCAATTTGATTCTTCTGTCACCACAAGATCAGTATTGATCTATGTTTAGCCTGATTATGTATGTAGTGCCTATATCAGATTGCTCTTTGTCTGCAGGAGGGAGGAGGAAATGGAGGAATGGAGAAAAATATAAAGCTCAAAACCTTGAAAAAATGATTGGTAAAAACCACTATTCATGTAGTTGGAAAAACAAATACAATATTTTTTAAATAAAAAGAAAACAAAAGAATTTTGCTGTCTTCAATTTTTTTTCATTCTTTTGGTATTCTTTAATTTTCTTGATTTCTCATAGCTTCCATTTGCTGGATTCTAACTTTTAAAGAATTCTTTTCTTCCGTAAGCTTTTTCCCCTCCTTTGGTATTTGGTCAGTTCTACTCTCTAAGGAGATTTCTTTTATCCAGTTCATCTTAGTGTTTCTTTTTCCATTTGACTTCATGTGGTATTATTTCTCCTCTAATGACTCACCTTACCTAGTATAAACCTTCTTTTCATATCTTAATTGTTTTATACTTATCTTGTGCCCACAGCTACTGTCAAAATATAGTTCTTTTATCTGTCCCAATAGCAATATATTCTCAAGGGTTGAATGATTGTTTGACTGATATATAAGCATCATTGTTTCATAAAGACTTCACATTAACAGTCTCTGTCCAAGTATACTCCCTTCAACTGTCCCATTAGAAATACAATTCTAAAGAGCCATAACAATTATCAAATTATAATAAATTTGTCATACCCTATTTCCAATACCCTCTATAGAAATTCAATCTGCATGAGCTAAAATATCATATAAAGCAAAATCACTTCATGATTCATTTATTCCCACACCTGCTAAGTACACTTTCTCCAACTGTCCCAATAAGAAAACAACTTTCATAAACTAAAGTGTCATCATTTTAAGCAGTTCTATGTTTTCAAGGCATTCTTTTTCTCATTGTTTATATTTATTTTCCAATTTGGCCTACTCTGGTTTTCAAGATGTTTTTCCTCATTATTTTTGTGTTTCCATTACCAAGTTATTAACACATTTTTCTTTTCTTAATTTTCTTTTTTAATTTGTTTTCATCCATTTACATATGCATATTTTCAAGTTACAAAATTTCCTTCCATCCTGCCTTCCCACCCTCCTCACATCAGCAGTGAAGTCAGGGTAACATTATATATAATATATATATATATATATATATATGTATATATATATATATATACATATATATATATATATATACATTGATAAATATGTTCACAGATTTGTATTAATTATTTTTGGTATGAGGGAATAAGATTAAGGTAAAGAGATACATAAGAGATAATTTTAAAAAAGTGTTCAGCAGATTCTGGAGGTATTAATTCATTTTTCATGATTTTCTCACATCACTCTCATTTCTCTTCTCAATTTTTCCTTCTTACTTTATTTTGAAAATTCTTTTATGTTTTTTCCATGGCCAGAGATCAATATACATTTTTTTTCTTAGAGGCTTTGAATGTAAGCACTTTGAATTTTTTTTAATCTTCTTCTGAAGGGGCAGCTAGGTGGTGTTGTCAATGAAGCACTGGCCCTGGATTCGGGAGTACCTGGGTTCAAATCCAGTCTCAGACACTTAATAACGCCAAGCTGTGTGGCCTTGGCAAGTCACTTAACCCTGTTTGCCTTGCAAAAAATACCTAAAATAACTTCTGAGTGTGTGTTTGATATTTCTTGTCACCATAATAACTGTTTCTGCTCAGATTAATTTTCTGTTGCTTGCTAATATTACCAGCCTTTGCCTCGCTATTAATTATTTGCTAAAGTAGGACTATGCTTCCAGAGTGAAGGCCTTTTCAGAGATACGTCTGGGGATGAGAAAGTTTTCACTTCTGAGGTAGTATGACTTAAGAAGAGTTGTTCACTGCACTCCTGGCCTGTGCCTTTTTCTGTGAGTGATCATAAATATTCCTTTCTGCCCTGAAACTGTAAGGAGGAGAACCACTCCAATGTAGCAGTGAGCCCTGGTGCATTTTTGCTCTTCTTTACCCTCAGGCAACAATAAAGGACTGTGACTGTGTTCTGTGTATGGACAAAGAAGCAGAGTCCCATCTCAGTGATAGGAAAGAGATACCTGTAGTCTTCTTCTGAGCACTTCTTTGACTTCCTTACTGACTGTGAGAGAACTCTGAAAACAGTTGCAATTACCGCAGCTATGGATTCAGTTCTTCCCAAGGCTTCTCTTGGTTTGTCAGGGCTGGGTCTGCACTGACAGATCTGCAGGGGACTGTGCACTATCACCTTGGTGTCTATGGGCTGAGATGTCTTGAACCTGCCACTGTTGCCTTCTGCCTGGTACTGTATTTCTGGGGTCAGGTCTGTTTCGGCATGACCTGACCTGTACTGTGCTCCTTTCTCACCTTGGTACAACATTCCTGCTGAACTTCTAAGTTGTTTTGGACTGGAAAATTGTGTAACTCCATCTTTTTTGTGGGTTCTGACACTCAAGAATTTGTTTAGCATCATTGTTTAAAGCTATTAGGAGGGGCTTGGGGGAGAACTCCAGTCAGTCCCTGCCTTTACTGTATCATCTAGACTCTGCCTCTAAAGGGGTATAATTTTTAGATTGTTTATAAATGTTCATTGAACTATTGGTACAAATAAACGTGAAATCTTTGTCAAATAGTCAAGGAATTGATATACTACTAAATTTACTTATTCATATCAACATTGACATCTTTGATAATGAAAAGAGAAATGATATAAGGAAATTGAACCTGATTTGAATGATGGTTTCTTGGAGAAGCAAATGAAGGATTTGGTAGAATTATTTGCTCTGCACTTCAGATAATAAAGGAATCATGAGCCAAAGAAAAAAAGATGACCAAAAGTTCATTATAGTTTATACATAAAAATCTTATACAAAGGATGAAGAGATAAAAGAATTTCAATCAATATGACAGGATCCTCTAAAACAATGCTTTATCAAACCTTTTCAGCTCAGGACCTCTTTACATGCTTAAAAATTACAGAGATCTAAAAAAACTTGTATTTGTATAGGTTATAAATGATAATAAAACTAAGCCACATAAAAATAATATTTTATTTTATTTTTTTCTAAAGCAGAAAACTTAAATAGCTGTGTCATTTTACACTTTTATTGTAAATTTATTTAATATCTGACAATATAAGTTAGATGGAGTCTCACATCTGCTTCTGTATTATGTTAAAAGACATTGCTTTGGTTGAAGTGTATGAAGAAATCTAGCCTTAAAAGGATATGTAGTTGTAAAAAGAAGTAACATTTTAATAGACAAATAATATATTAATATTATGAAAATAGTTTTTACCTCATAGGCCCCTGAAAGTGTCTTAGGTACCTGAAGAAGTCTGAAGAGAACTTTTCTTTAATAAAATAATATATGCACTAATATTAGGTATCTCCAATCTGGAAATTCAGCTAGGATTTGATAATGAAATACAGATGGGGAAATAAGATTCACTATTCAATTCAGTCCAATAAACATTTTTTAACCTCTGCTATGTAGAAAATTGTGTTAAACTCTGGAGTTAAAAAAGACAAGATGAAACAACCCCTTTCCTCAAGGAAATTGCAAAAAGCAATGTGCACAATTAATTGCAATATAAAGTGCATTTAGCAGATAGATCTGACAGGGAAAGGGGAGATTGTGACATGAGAGGCTTCATAACATAGGCAGCATCTTTATTTAGACTTGAAGTCAAAAACTCGGAGAATTGAAGAGAGAGTGAAATTCTGGTATGAGAAACTACTGGTAGAAATACATGGAGATGAGATATGCAATACTGATATGCGAGATTAAGAAGCAAAAGGAGCCAAAGTCTACAGTACTAATCATTGAAAAACATCATACATAACTGTATAATTTCCCATATCCCACCCCCAAAAAAGAGCCACATGGGACATATCGGTAAATAAAAACGAAGTGATGTTGTTGAAGGAGCTAATATTTAGAATCATGGTCTTGGGATCAAATACATAATTTAGAATTCATAAGATCAAAATAGGACAGATTTAGAGCAGGAAGGACTCCTAAAGATTGGTTATTCTAACACTCACCTCATTTTACAAGCAAGAAATAGAGACTTATATAGGTTTAACAACTTTCCTGAATTAATACATATAGTAAGTAAGTGGTAGGGTGAGAATTTGAATGTTCATCTTTTAACATCACACCTAACCCTACACCATTTGTTCTGTGTGTGACCTTTGTTGAATTGAGGCATTTGTATCTTTTTGTCAGGTTTCCCATCTATAAATGATGAGATTTCATTATATGATTTTGGGAGCATATATGTGAACATTATCATAAAGACATTTTATATATGTGAACATTATCATAAAGCAGCTAGATGGTGAAGTAAATACAGCACTGGCCAGTCTGCCAGAGTCAGGAGGACCTGAGTATAAATCAGACTTCAGACACTTGATACATACTAGTTATCTTACTTTGGGTAATTCACTTAACCCTATCACCTCACTAAAAAACCAAGATTTTATAGAAAATAATAATTTGGTACATAGATTTTTATCTCATAATATCATAAAAGATATATATCTATGAAACTAATTTCTTCTATTATAAAGTTTTTATGATAATGTTCACATATGTTCAGGATCATTCTTCATTCTGTCCCTCCTTCCACCTATTCTACCATATAGAATCAACGGCTCTATTTTGATTGCTTGCTTATCTTGAATAAAATTCGATTTGTTAAATATATTCTTTCAAATAAAATGAAAGTACTCTTTCTTCCTCTTTGCCTTTGAGAACCTGGCACTATCATCTAAACTATTTATATAATCATTCTAATCTCATCTTGTTGTCATTTACCCTAAATGTGAAACTTTTCTGTTTTCTTATTTGTTTCTTTTATTTTTTTTAATTTGAAGATGCACATTTTAGTAGTATTTCATTTTTCTCCAATTTGTAGCTATCATTTTTACAAGATTTCCAGTTCAACTTTTTTCTCTCCTTCTTTCCGCTCTCCTCTTTTGAAAATTATAGGCAAATTGGTATAGGTCATATATGTGCTATCAGACAAAACATATTTTCATATTAACCACAGTGGTGAAAGAAGAAAAAGATCAAAAGATAAAAATCATGAAAAAATAAAGTAGTTGAAAATATGTCTCTACCTGTATTCAGAGTGTATCAGTTCCCTATCTGAGTAGAGGTAGCATTTCTTTCTTGAGTCCATTGTACTTGTCTTGAATCATTATGTACCTGAGTTATTCATAGCTGTTCATCACACTATGTTGTTTATACTATGTACAAATTCTTCCTGATTTTGGTAAATTCACTTAACAATACTTTTCAGGTTTTTCTGAAATTTGTCTGTTCCTTCCTTATTGCATAGAATTATTCAATTACATTCATATATCACAGGTTTTTCAGTCACTCCCCAATTGAAAGCTATACCCTCAAATTTCAATGTTCTACAACAACATAAAGGGTTAGTATAAATATTTTTGCACAATTAGGACATTTTCCCCATTTTTATCATCTCTTTTGGAAACAGATCTAGTAGTGGTATTGCTAGATCAAAGGGCAAGTACACTTTAGTTGCCCTTTAGTTATAGTTCCAATTACGCTCCATAATAGCTAGATCAGTTCACAATACCTTAAAGAGTGCATTAATATCCCAATTCTCCTATATCCTCTCCAATATTTATTATTTGCCTTTTTTGTCATATTAGTCAATCTGAAAGGAATGAGGTAGTATCTCAGAGTTGTTTTAATTTTCATTTCTCTAATCTAAAGTGATTTAGAATATTTTGGTATGATTTTAATAGCTTTTATTTCTTCATATGATAACTCCTTGTTCAAATCCTTTGACTATTAATTAGGTATTGACTTGTATTTTTATAAATTTGACTCAGGTCTCTATGTATTTGAGAAATAAGTGTTTTTTCAGAGACAATTGCTATAAAGATTATTTCCCAATTTTTTGCTTTCCTTCTAAACTTGATTGCATTGGTTTTGTTTACAGAAGCTTTTCAATTTAATACAATAATAATTATGCATTTTACATTTCATGATCTTTATTTCTTGTTTGGACATGAATTTTTCCCTTCCCCATAGATTTAATATGTTGACTATTCCTTAATCTTCTTTTGGCTTATGATGTCATCCTTTATGTCTTGCTCAGACACACATTTTGACTTTAAGTATAGAGTGTGAGAAATAGGTGTTTAGTGTCTTATTGTTTTCCAGTTGACCCAGCATTTCTTTCAAATAGGTAGCTCTTACTCTAAAGATTGAGATTTTTTAATTTATCAAATGCTAGGTGACTAATGTAATTGACTATTGTGTGTTTAGGGTATATCTGATTCATTCTACTGATCCACCACTCTATTTATTAATCAGGATCAGATATTTTGGTCTGGAATTGCTAGGCTACCTTACTTTGCATTGTCTTCATTCATTCTCTTGATATTCTTGAACTTTTGTTCTTCTAGAAGAATGATGTTTTTTTCTTGCTCTATCAAAAAAATTTTGGTAGTTTGGTTGGTATAGCATTAAATAAGTAAAGTAACTTAGAATTGCCATTTTAGTATTTTAGTATATTGATTCAACCCACCCAAGGGCAATTAATAATATTTTCCAATTGTTCATATATATATATATATATATATATATATATATATATATATATATATATAAATATATATATAAAACTAAGGTGAAAGTGCTTTGTAATTATGTAATTATGTTCATATATCCTGAATTTTCTTGGGAGGAAGACTCTCAAGTAGTTTTTATTGTCTGCAGTTATTTTAAATTAAATTTCTCTCTCTTTTGCTGCTGGAATTTGTTGGTCATTTAAAAAATGCTGATAATTTATATGGTTTTATCATATCCTACAACTTTGTTAATTATTTCAAGTAGCTTTTTTAGTTAATTCACTAGGATTCTCTAAGTATTCCATCATATCATCTGCAAAGAGAAATAGTTTTGTTTTGATGATTGCCTCTTATTTCTTTTCTTCTTTCTTTTTTAATCAAATTAATCAATAGCCCTCCAATTTTAATATATACTTTACTGAAGTAAAAAACAAATTAATATATTAAAAGAGGTTATAAAAACTCAAGATAAGATTTTTTTTAGGTTTTTTGCAAGGCAAATGGCTTGCACAAGGCCACACAGCTAAGTAATTGTTAACTTTCTGAGACCTGATTTGAACCCAGGTACTCCTGACTCCAGGGCCGGAGCTTTATCCAGTGCACCACCTAGCCGCCCCTCCAGATAAGATTTTTAACGTGAACATAATTGTAACATTTGAACAAAGTTCTCAAAACTACAGAGGTGATCCAGTAGTTAGTAAAATATTTATTATCTCTATTAATGAACTTTATAATTTTGTGGTTGGAAAGGACTTCAGAAATGATGTCTTCCCAATGAATTAATCAAGGCTTTCTTTATAGCAAACCCCATAACTGATCAACCAGCTTTACAGCTACCTTTCAGGGTAAATCATTTCACTTTAGTACAACTCTTGCTATAGCATCACAGAATCTCAACGTTGAAATAAAACTCAGATGCCCTCAATCCCATTTCATCTCTGACTGAGAATTCACTTCACAACACCCCTAAAACATGTTTACCTAGTCCTCATGTAAAGGGAAAATAATTACTTCCAAAAGCTAAAATGATAAATTTGTTAGGATATTCTATATCACACCTATTCAAAATTGAACTTCCTTCAATGTACATCGATTTTTTATACTATCATTTGTGATCAAGGAAAACAAGATTAATCCTTTTGAGGATTCCTGCACTCCAAATATTTTACTTGAAGAAAGCTATTGCAATCTCACTGCCATCCCCATTCTTACCATCAAATTATTTCCTATCAATATTAAGTAAAGAATGCCTAGTGAATTCAATTGAACGATCTTGAGACCTTTGCCCATACTACATTCCCAACAGAGTACAAACTCTCTCTTATCAATTCACTTTCCAAGTTTCTCCCACAAGACTGACCAGGTCAAAATAGAGTGACAATCACTCCAAACATTAAATATTCCTTAGATTAACCTATCTTTTTTAGTTGCTATATCATTCTGTGGTTTCACTTTGAGCATACAGAGCACTAAGATCCCTAGTTGATTTTCCAACTCACTTCCACAGTGTACTTATGAAGTTGATTTTTTAAGTCTAAACATTACATTTATTGCTAGTCATTCCTAATATTCATATTTGATCGTGAAATCTTTAAAAGCAGTTTTTTGGATTCTGTGTGTGTCATGAGTAATATTAGCCAGCTCTCTTAGCTGTGCCCTGTGCAAAATTCTTCAAAAATGCCTTAGGTGCCTTCATCCAAGTCATTAATTTTGAAAAAATGAAATAGCATAAAATCAAGAGCCCTAGTCACATTCAAATTGCTAGATGCCTCAACTTTCTGATTACTTTTTAATCTTTTGCAACATGTTTTTTATCCCCACCACTGTACTGTTCTCACCAAAGTGATCAATTTTTTTTTATTTTTTTAATTTATTTCTTTATTCTCATTTTGTACAAATGTTTTTTTACATTAAAAAATATACTTGTTTACAAGTAAACAAAATACCCCTCCTCCCATGAATATAGATAGACTTGCTTGGGTGAAAAAGTAAAGGGGAGAGAAGAAAAATTAAAATTAAAAAAAATAATAGTAATAATTGTAGGTATGTGCAGGTGGCGCAATGGACGAAGCACCAGCCCTGGAGCCACGAGCACCTGAGTCCATATCCAACGTCATAAACCCAATAATCACACAGCCATGTGACATGCAAGCCACCCGATACCCACTGCCCTGCAAAAACCAAAAAGAAGAAAAAAAAAGACCCAAAATAAAATAAAATAGTAATAATAGTAGGGGTGGCTGGTTGGCAGATAGAGCATTGGCCCTTAAGCCAGGAGCACCTGGGTCCGAATCCGGCCCCAGACACCCAAAGATCACCCTGCTACGTGGCCCCAGGCAGGCCACCCAGCCCCACTTACTCTGCACCCTCCCCCAAACAATAATAACAAAAAATATGTTTCAGTCTTTGTTCCAACACCATCAACTCTGTCGTGAGTGGATCACATTCTTTATGATAAGTCCATCATAAAAGTTACTTCCATATTTTTCCAACGTTGTCATTGCTGAACGCAACTCCCTCCTTTCTTATTTCTCCACTACCATGTACTATATTTTCTATCTCCTTTCACTCTGACTCTGCTGTAGGGTAGCTGAGTGGCACAGCAGACATATCCTTGGTCCTGGGGCCAAGAAGCCCTAAGCCCCGCCCCACCCCTCAGGCCCAGAATCCACCTGACCCCATGGTCATGGGCAGGCCTTCGAATCCTAGCCCCTTGCAAGAAGTAAGAAAGAAAATGTGTTATATCTGACCACTGTCCCCCCTTGGTCCATCCTGTCCTCCTTTATTCACATCCCCACCCCTTCCCCCTGCTGCCCCCTCCTTCTTACTCCAGTTGTCTATACCCCATTGAGTGTATTTGCTGTTTCCTCTCCTAGCCATCTCTGATGAGAGCAAAGGTTCCCTCATTCCCCCTTGCCTCCCCCTTCCATATCATTGCAATAGCTCATTGTAATAAAAAAATCTGATTATGTGAAATCTCTTGGACTATTCCCCCTCTCCTTTTTCTTTCTCCCATTCCATTTCCCTTTTTTTGACTATTGACTCCATTTTTACACCATATTTTATCTTTGAATTCAGCTTTCTCCTGTGCTTCAACTATAAAAGCTCCTTCTACCTGCTCTACTAACTGAGATGGTTCATATGAATATTATCAGTATAATTTTTCTATACATGCAGTTCATCCTCATTAAGTCCCTCATATTTCCCCCCTCTCCTCCAATCTCCATGCTTCACCTGAGTCCTGTATCTGAAGATCAAACCTTCTGTTCAGCTCTGGCCATTCCAAAAGGAACCTTTGAAATTCCCTGGTTCATTGAAAGTCCATCTTTTTCCCTGGAAGAGGACATTCAGCCATGCTGGGTAGTTCATTCTTGGCTGCATTCTAAGCTCTTTTGCCTTCTGGTATATTGTATTCCAAGCCCTATGAGCTTCGAATGTATTTGCTGCTAAGTCCTCTGTGATCCTGACTGCAGCTCCACAATATTTGAACTGTGTCCTTCTGGCTGCTTGTAATATTTTCACTTTGACTTGGGAGTTCTGGAACTTGGCTGTAATATTCCTGGGGGTTGGTTTTTTGGGATCTCTTTCTCTGGGGGATTGGTGGATTCTCTCCATTTCTATTTTGCCCGCTGCTTCTAGAATATTAGGGAAATTTTCCTGTAGTAATTCTTTGAAAATAATGTCAAGGCTCTTTTCCTGATCATGATTTTCAGGTATTCCAATAATTTTCAAATTATCTTTCCTAAGTCTGTTTTCCATATCAGTTGTCTTTTCAATGAGATATTTCACATTTTCTTCTAATTTTTCATATTTTTGGTTTTGAAGTATTGATTCCTGATTTCTGGTAAATTCATCAATCTCCCTGAATTCTATTCTTTGTCTGAAGGATTTGTTCTCCTCAAAGAGTTTTCTTATCTCTTTTTCCATCTGGCCAATTTTGCTTTTTAAAGCATTCTTCTCCTCAATAACTTTTTGAACTGTTTTATCCATTTGACCTAAGCTGTTTTTAGCATGCTATTTTCTTCAGCATTTTTTTTGGATTTCCTTGACTAAGCTGCTGACTTCATTTTCATGTTTTTCTTGCATCTCTCTCCTTTGTTTTCCCAGTTTTTCTTCCAACTCCCTCATTTGATTGTCAAAGTCTTTTTTGAGCTCTATCATAGCCTGAGCCCAATTTCTGTTTTTCTTGGAGTCTTTACATGCAGGAGCTTGTGCTTCCTCATCTTCAGACTGAGTATTTTGATCCTTCTTGGACTCATTTGCAAAATATTTCTCAATGGTCTTCCTCTTGTTTCTTTCCTTGTTCATTTTCCCAGCCTAAGTCTGTTTTTTGGGGTGCTTCCTGAGCTTTTGGGACACTCCCACAAGGGTCTCAGTGTGTGAGGTTGGGGGGGGGGCTGCTGTTCTATGGGGGAGCCTAGACTGCAATCAGGATCGGAATGTGGTCAGAGCCCCAGAGTCCTGTTCCAAGGGCAGAGGACTGAGCTCACAGTCTCTCTTTGCTCACCTCCCTCAGCTCAATGGGCTCATGCCCTGGGGGCTCCTGCTTACTGGCTCTGTCTCTTCTGTTTCCTGGTCTGGGCTGCTGAAAGACCAAGCTGCTTGCTGTGTGCCTTGAGGGCTGGGCTCCACGTGCTAGCTCTGGCAGAGGTCCCCCCACTGTTCCCCCACTTTTTGCCTGTGCTCCCTGGGGTGCAGCTCAGGAGACCCCTCCGCTGCTGTGAGCCTCAGTTCCCAGCACCCTGGGGCTGCCTCCGGGAGGCTGAAGTTCTTTGGCTCTGGCAGGCCACCCCTCTGGCTTGCTGCCCCTCCGACCCCCGGGGAGCAGAGACTTTCTGCTCTTTTCCAGGTTACCTGGAGTGGGAGAACTGCCTCGCTGGGTCCCTTTGTGGGTTCTGTCTCTCGAAAGTTTAGTTAGAGTCCTTAGCTGATGAGTTTTTATCAGAGAGCTCCTAAGACTCGATACCTTCATGTCGCCATCTTGGCTCTGCCCCCACAAAGTGTTCAATTATAACCTACTTGTTATATATAAATATTGCCATCACCATCATCATTTTCATCATCATCATCAGTGATCATCCTTAAAGTTCTATACAGTGTTTTATAAATATCTCATTTTCTTATTCACCACAACACTCAAAAGTAAATGCTATTTTTATCTCCATTTTACAGATGAGGAAAATGAGGTACAGTAAGGTTTATTGATTTACTCAGGGTCACACAACTAGTAAGCATCTAAAATAGACACAGTACCACTAGCCACTGTGCAATCCAGCTTCCTTTTTATTCCTCATCACCTTGACCTTTCTAAAGGAAGTTAAAGTAACCCATTTTGGTTTTTTTTTTAATTTCTTTTCCCTTGACCCCTATAGAACTCCTTTATCAGGGTTCTCTTTCCATTTAGCTTCTTCTTTACATTAGTTTTTTAATAACATTTTCACGTCTACAATTTTGCCCCTAAAATTTCCCCAAAGACTGTCTTTAGTTTTCTTCTATGTTTCCCTACATTTTCAAAGAGGGTCAAATAAAATCATAAATATATATATATATATATATATATATATATATATATGAAATAATAAGGTTTACAACTGCTTTGCAAACCCTAAGGAACTATGAAAATATTTTCTCTTATCCTTTAATATCAACTGAGATACCATATGCAAAATATTTTATAGCTTTCATAGAACCTCAAGTCTTAAACTCCTACAATAAATATATCCAATATCATAGAGCTTATTATTATAATGTATCCTTGATATAATGAGAATATTTTCTTGGATAATATTGACTGTGATTCATTCATGCCTTATCATTCAGTTTGTTTCTCACTGACAGCATGTCATAAGAACATAATAGATAATGCATCAAATGTATTGGGACCATTACCAAAGGGAAGATGACAGAGAAATCATAGAAAACTATATGGAATAGATGGCACCTAGATTCTGAAAAAATGGAATGATTTCAGCATGAGGAGGGATTAGATTCCAGGTGTGTTATATTTATTTGTATTATCTGAAGAGAACTGAGATAAGAATCATGAATAGTCATCGATTAAGTTTGGCTAGATTATAAAGTTCATCTGGTAGTCAAGATTGTGGAGAGGCATGGGTGCCAGGCTGAAAGGTTTTTATTTTATTCTACAGGCAAGGTGGAGACATTATAAGTTTCTGTGTAGAAGAAAGAGACATTCAGAAAATTGAATTTGTGATAAGTTGAAAAGAGGAAAGATTGAATGTAGGGGAATCAAGGGAAAAATAAATAAGAGATATTGACACTGAACACCTGAGTAAAGAAGATCTTAAGATTTCAAGCATGAGCAAAAAAGTATGATTGGGTCATCAACTAAAATGGGAAAAATAAGGAGAAAAATAGTTCTTTAGGGAATATGATGAATTTGTTTTGGACATGTTAAGTTTAAGGTACCAGTCAAAACATATACAAAAATAGGTAGTTTGGAGATAAACCATGGATGAGAGATTAGATACGTAGACTTGAAAATCATGAACACAAAGCAATAATAGAAATAAAAAAGAGAATGCATGGTAGAGAGAGAGAAGAGGGCCTAAGATAAAGACTTGGAATAATCTACCCTAAAATTTGGGAGTTGTATGAGGAGACTGCTGAAGCCCCTTTCCCCAGTTTTCAACTTATTTTCTCCTTATTCTCCTTCATTGAGGGAAAAATATCAAGAAGGATGAAGTAGACATAACTATCATGCTGAATAAAGAAAACTTAGGATGAAAATGGTAAAAAGCAATTGAATTTATTTTAAAAGCAGTTTCAGTAGTATAGGTATCAAATAAGCACTTGACAATTAATTATGTTATTTGGAAGAGGAGGTAAAAAAAGCAAATTACTATTTTTAGAAGTTTGCTGGGGAAAGGAAGAAGATAGAAACATTTCACTTAAGTAAACAATAATATTTACAAGCCAAGATCAAAGTAGAGAAGGGAGTGTTGGTGCATGATTTTCTGTTTGCAGATGGTTGTGCACTCAATGCAGCCTCTGAACCTAAGATGCAACAAAGTATGGATCGATTCTCTGCTGCTTGTGTTAATTTTGATCTAAAAATTAACACCCAAAAAAAAAATACTCCATCAGTCAGCACGATACCATCCATATAAGGAAACATAGATTACAGCAAATTGAAAAGTTTTGAGGATAAATTTCGCTTACCTTGGCAGTGTCTTTTCCAAGGAGGGACGCATTGTCAAGAAGCTACTAGCCTTGCCAGAGTTACCTCAGTATTTGGGAGACTCTGAAAGAAAGTATGTGAGAGAAGAGGTTTAGAAAGACTACCAAACTGAAGGTCTACAGAGCCTTTGTTCTGACCTCATTGTGGTGAAACCTTGACTGTCTACCAGAGTCATGTCAGGAAACTGAATCTCTTTCATTTAAATTGTCTTAGGAAGATTCTGAAGAACACCTGATACCAGACACTGAGGTGCTTTTTTGAGCTAAACTGCCAAGCATTCCCACATTACTCCAGAAGGACTGGTCATGTTGTTAGAATGCCAGAAATACACTTGCCAAAAAACCTGTTCTATGGACAACTCACACAGGGCAAGCACTCACAAGGGTGTCAGAAGAGATAATGGGACACCCTGAAAGTCTCTCTTACAAACTTTAGAATTGATTGTACAGCATAGGAAACACAAGTACAAGGCCAACTAGTATGGCATGCCCTTCTTAGAGAGGGTAATGTGCTCTATGAGCAAGGTAGAATTGAGCAGCTCAGAGAAAACATGGTATAAATTTAGAGTAACCATAGGATATGTAAATTTAGAGTACCACGAACCATTTGTGCCTTACCTGAGGTAGAGTAGTCTGAACTCATATTGATCCAATCAGCCTTTGTCAGACACATTGTAACTTGTCTCTAAAATAGTGATGTCATTTTTGGTCTTCTTCAGTAACAGACAAGAACCAATGTTGGGGGAGGTATGTTTATCCTTGATTTTCTTTTACTTTTCAAATAAGAGTGATCTGAGCATGTTTTTTTAAGCAAGAAGGGAAAGGGTGACTGAAGATGAGGGAAGGGATATTGTCAGCTAAGAAGCTATTCAAGGAGCTAATGATAATAAGAAGATCAATGATGATAAATCTGTAAAGTGTAATTATAAAATGGGATGTAAAATTAATAATATAATTAACATATCCCTTACTTTACAAATTCTATGAAAGTTAGGCAGGGCATGCAACTGATTAGATGGGGTAGAGGTTAAAGAGATGGAAGATGTTGTGAATGAAAGTGAAATGAAATAATGCCAAAAATTTATGTAAATTTTAAAGTACTATATCAATGATATTTATAAAACAATTGACATTTAATCAAGTTGTTCAAAGTTTGCAAAGTACTATGTATAGAGTTGAGAAGCTATGGGATTAAGAGCAAAACTGGAGAAGTTAGCCTTAAGCAATGCATAGGGCAACTAAAGTTCTGTGTGTAGAATACAAGAGGAAAAAACTTTGAGATTATTCACTGAATTAAATTTAATATAATTGAATTGAATTAGCATATTGTCCAATTGCTAGAGCTTGCCAGTCTAATTAATAAAAGCTTTTGGAAACTCAGGGAAACTAATGGTGGATCAAGTACTTCAATTCATAAATTTCCTTATGATATTTCCTTCAAAGTAAAAGTGGTTTCACGGGTGTTCAGGGGTTTGAGTACAATCTCTCTTGCTAGAATCACCTTCTCATCTCCTCCTCCTTGTTCTTTTGTCATAGAATCCTGCAGAAGACATACTTGAAAAGCTTGGAGCAATATTTGTTGCTAATATATTATATTTTTGCCGGAACTTGAGAATTCTCTCAGCTCATCTTGGGCCTTTAAATATATTTCCCCTTTCCTTTTGCATAGGCTAATATTATCCCTTTTATAAGAAGGTTTAGGCCAAGAGGTTGTAAAATCTTTCTTAATTTATTGCATTTTACCATTTTGCAATTTTTTCTTATGCTTGATTATGCCTCTGGCATCAGATATTGCTATTGCAATTTTTCGGTTCTGAGTTCTAAGAGTCTTTGGGAAATAAGATGAAGGGAGGTGTAGACACACATGTGTGTATTTCACACTATCCACACATACACCAGGAAAGTTATCTCATTGACTTTGCCAAAAGTATCACTATATATATAAATATATATATATATATATATATATATATATATATATTATTTTTGAAGGAGCTGAAAACAGTAGCCCAGCTAAAGCTATTGCATAAGAATTTGAACCAGATTATTTTCTTTAATGCTGCAAAATTAAGTAATTTATTATTGATAAAATAAAGTTAGAATACCTATCTCAATACCTTTAGAAAATGATGGAATTTTATGTCCATTGTGATATGTGGAAAAGGATTTGTCCATAGACACTTGACAACTATCTTTTAAAAAGCCTTACTCAAAAGTGTAGACCATTTTTTTCAGAGATAAAAGTCCTACATCTAAAGAATATCAAAATATGGTTGATGTGGTAAAAATGCTTTTTGTTATCATGAAAAAAAAACTGCTTGATTTCATCTAAAATGCTGTTTTATTGACATGATTTCTGGATGATTAAATTAATCTCTGTGTCAGTTTGAATTATTTTTAATTGTGTCTGTTTTTCATCCTCATTTAGCTACCCATACTTATCACTTAGGTTTTTTTAACTGTTATATACTACAGATCACATATTGGCTACTTAATTTGTATCCAGGGCACCAATTTCTTTTATTAGCTTTGAGAACCATTGAAGGAATGTCTGCAAAATTTCCTGATACTATTGTTTCCATGGTAAGTCAGTCACCTCTTTGGTAGCTATTGAGTTGTGATGACAGATAAATAGTTGCCAAGATCAGAGATTTTGAACTCTTCTACAAAATAATATTAAATGGAAATTTTAAATATATATATATATACATATATATGTATATATATATATATATATATATGTATATTGACAAATACATTGTATTCAGTGACTTGCTATGTGAGAGGCAATAGCAAATAGAAAGCCAAGACTTGAAGACCTGACACATACTGATTGTGACCCAAGGTAAATAACTGAACTTCATAGTCCTCTAGCAGATTCTAAATTGCAGAGAAGGTGATGAACTCGATTTTTAAGTTTTCTTGTCTCATTTTTCCAATGAAATCATTATTTTGGTCCCAATTCCCTAAGTAAAACCTTAAAAAGTAATATTTTCCTGAAAAAAAAATGTCCTGCAGAGCTTATCACTGTCTCTCGACTACATTGGCTTCCTCCAAGTACCTAATAAAATCTCATCTTCTACATGAAGCTCTTCCTGATACCCCGTAATGTTAATGTCTTCCATTTATTGATTATTTTCAATTTATTCGGCCTATGTTTCCTTTACACTGCTTTTTTTTTGCAAATTGTCTCCTTCACTAGACAGTGAACTCCTTGAGAGCAAAGAATGACTCTTTTTTTGCCTTTTTTTTATTCCCAACACTTAACATAGTGTCTGGCAAATGGTAATTTAAGAAATTAATCAAATAAACAAATAAAACAACTTTCCACTCCAAGAAAAGTTTGATAGTCATTAGGAAATTTCTATTGCACCAGGGTGAAAGAGAAGCATGTTCTTGCGCAGCCCACAGCAGCAAAGACCTGGCCCTGGAAAACCAGGGGCAGTACTCTGGTGTTACCAATCAGTGGCAGTAGTTGTGGTTTCCAGAGCTCTCAGCCCAGATATACCAAAGACAACATAAAAGGTCAACTGGAAATGTCTGTTGCACCTTGGTGAGAGTGGGGCACTGTTTAGCACAGGTTGTGCCAGAACAACCTAAGGTTCAGCAGGCCTTGGGTGCCTCTGAAACAGCAGTGTCAGCAACTACTTCTAGAGCTTTTAGCTCACAGCTGGTAAGGGGTTCAGACGACAACTACAAGGAAATTGCAGGGATCTCCTTGTTAGAATGGAGGACAAGAATTTCCCTTTACTTGAATCCTGGTCACAGTCCTCTTCGGCAGTTCCAGGGCAAGAAGTGCATCAAAACTTGAGGCCACAGTGGGAGAGGGACCTTTCTCACAGTTCTAGAGCAGAAAAGGTGCCAGCAGTCATCCAACGACCAGAGCACAGGCCAGGAGAATACTAAACACCCCTCCTTAGATCACACCAGCTTGGATAAACTGAAAACAGATGCACAGAACTCAAAAAGCTTGGGACAGTGCACCCCCCCCCAAAAAAGCAGGGTCCTATTTTAACAAAGAGTTAAAATCAAGTCTTGACTTGGGAAAATGAGCAAAAACAAAACAAATCCAACAATAGAAATTTAATATGATGACAAAGATCAAAATGCATACTCAGAATATACCAAAATCAAAGCTTTTCATCTGAAACCTTTTTTTTCCCCAGAGTTTGTCAATTCTGCTTTTTAAGGTATTCTTCTCATTTGCTTTTGTATCTCTTTTACCATTTGGGATAGTCTGTTTTTAAAAAGGTATTATTTTCTTTAGTATTATTTTGTGAATCTTTACCATACTGCTTACTCATTTTTATGCTTTTCTTACATCACTCTCATTTCTCTTCCCTATTTTTCCTCTTTCTTTATTTTCAAAATTATTTTTCAACTCTTACATGGTATGAGATAAATACATTTTTGGGAGGTTTCAGATGAAAATCCTTAAAAATAGAATTGGCAGAGGAAAGAGTTACCAGAATTGATAGAATTGTAGAAAAAATAGGATTTCCAAGGTAGAGTCAAGTTGGTGGTATGAGGATAGAAAAGTCATGGAACTTGTCCATATACAATTTTGAATGAAGTGCCAAACTGATCCCATTATGGGATGTAACCCATAAAAAAATCAGTGAAATAACTTTTTAACCAGATTTCCTGAAAAGATCTGTCTCACATGGGTAAAAGGGGATTGTAGTCCAGCATAAGCAGGAGAACCAGAATGTCAGGGAGAGGCTCTCAGTCACAGCACCATTCAGGCCCGGGCTCAGCAAGTCAACAGTGCAGGTTCCAATCCCAGCTTGGAGAGCAAGGTTCTAGCTCCAGAATACTAATGTGGCATACGCTAGCAAAGAGTAGAGAGCAGATCATGAGAATTGTAAATACTAGAATGGAAAGCCAGGGACTCAAAGTCTCCAACAAAAAATCTGGAATCTATAAATTTTGTATCTCAGGAGCAGAACTCAACTATCAAAATGAGGGAGTGAAAGAAGCACTAACCATAGAAAGTCACTATTCTGATAATGATATTAAAAACACAATCTAGGTGGGGATTGAGACAAGATTGTGGAATAAAGGCTGCAATTGCCACAAGCTCTCCCCAGATCACTCCAAATACCTTTTAAATAAGTCTAACAAATTCTAGAGTGCCCGAATCCACAAACAAAATGAAACAATTTTATAGCCCAAGACAACATGGAGCATCCAAGGGACCACAGCACAGTCTGGCTACATTGGAGCAAATGAGATCCAGTCATCCAAGAGCAACCCACAGAGTACCTGGGTCACTAGACAATCTTGGGAATGAAGAGCAGGCCTGGGGAACCACCTGTCAGGGAGTCACCTGGCAATTGCTTGTGGACCACTCAATAGACAGATGGTAAGGTGGTTGAGATAGATTGCAGTGGTCTCTTTGTTGTCTATCCCTGAGGCAGGACACTGTTGCTTTGCCCATTCTCAAATCCAGGTCTTAGTCTAGGGCCCCAGTCTCAGGAAAAGGAGCTTTATTGCCATAACAGAGTAAGGATCATCCTCATGGTTCCAGGGTAGAAAGAAGTGTTTGTAGGCCCCCACAGGCCATGGGGGAGTAGGCAGGCAGAATTTCTCATGAGTCTTTGGAGGGATATCCCTGCAAACAGCTAACCCTCAAAAGCTTGGAACAGTGTGTCCTACACACTGGAAACAGTGCCCTATCTTAACAGAGATTTAAAACAAAATCATAGACTGGGAGAGTGAGCAAACAATAGAAGAAAAAAATTGAGCATAGCAATTACTTTGGTTCTACAGAGGATCAAAATTCATATTGAAAAGGAAATAAAGTCAAAGTTTCTATTTTCAATGCCTTCAAGGAAAAAATATGAAATAGGTTCAGGCAATGGAAGAACTCACAAAAGATTTTGAAAAGCAAGAAAGGGAGGTCAAGGAAAAATTGAAGAGAAAGGAGAGTAATGAGGGAAAATCATGAAAATCTACACCAGCATCTTGGTGAAAGAGATACAAAAAAAACTAATGAAAATAACATCTTAAAAACCAGTTTAGATCAAATTGAAAAAGCAGCTCAAAGGGGAATGAGAAGAAGTGTGCCTTAAAAAAACAGAATTGACCAGATGGAAAAGAAGAAGCCCAATTTTTCTGAATAAAATAATTCCTTCAAATGTAGATGGAGCTAAGGGAAGATGATGACTTTGAGAGAAATCAAGAAACAATAAAACAAAACCAAAAAAATAAAAATTTCAAGGGAAAAGATGAATATTCAATGAAATATAAGACTTTCAAACTTTCCTGATGAAATGATCAGAGATGAACAGAAAGTCTGATCTTCAAGTATAGGACTGAGGTGAAGCATAGAAACCGTGGATGCGAAGGGCAAATTATGAGGGATTTAAGGATGTTGAGCTGCTTGTAATCCTGCATGGGAAGATGCTACTTCTCACTTATTGGGCCACTTAGAAGGAGCATATATAGAAAAGGCAGAGGAGGGAATTGAATTTGAATGTATAATATATTATAAGGATGGAGTTAATGGCTGAGAAAGGAATGGATGGGAGAGAAGGAAAGGAAAGGCAGAATGGGTTAAGTTATTTCACATAAAAAAGGCAAAGAAAAGTTTTTTTTCTGGAAAGAGTGGGAGTGGGAAGAGGGGGGCAACAGCTCAGAGAGGAAATAGCATACACTCAATTGGATAAAGAAATCTATCTTATCCTATTGGAAAATGGGGGGGTGGGAAGGAGTGGGAGAAAAGAGACAGGGGAGAGGGTGATGGTGGTATAGGTGCTTGAAAAGAGGGAAGATTGTAGGAGAGGATAGTCAAATACAATACACTTTTGAGGAGGGGCAGGATGAAAGGAGAAAGCTAATAGAATAAATGGGGTTAGGAAGAATAGGATGGAGGGAAATAAGTCAAGCAATAGCATCTTTGGAAAAATATTTGAAGCAATTTCTCTGATGGAATTATGATAAAAAAATGTTATCCATCTCAAAGAAAGAGCTAATGGTATCTAATACAGACTGAATTACACCTTTTTTAACTCACTTTATTTTCTTGAGATCTCTCTTGCATTATGGGGAGGGTGGATTATATTTACTTTTTCAGCATCATTATTGTAGCAATGTATTTCAAGGCTGCAAATTTTTAATCTATACCAAGCAATTGTTTTCTTAATGTGGGGAGTGGGATGGGAGGAAGGGAGATAATTTACAATGCAAGGTTTTGGATGTAAATATTGAAATTTGCTTTGGCATGTAGCTGGGGTAAAAAATAAATAAAAAATTTATAAAAATAAATATAAATATAAATAAATAACAAACCAATTCAAGAACAGGAAATCAATGACAAAATATCTATGTGTAAAGGCTCAAAGAGATTTATGAATTGGTTTCAAATGACAAAAAAGTCCTCTTCGAAGAACTGAGAAGGGAATTCAAAAACCTAAGAAGAGAGGTTAAGGAAAATGGGAAAAAAGATAGGAGAATCATGCATGAGAATGATGAAAAATTTACTGAAGAAAGCAATTTGACTAAAAAATAAAATTGACCAACTGGAAAAGGTAAATTACTCCTTTAAAAATAAAACTGTTGAACTGGAAAAGTAAAGTAATTAATCTAAAAGGAAAATTAACCAACTATAAAAGAAAACAACTCATGTTGAAGTAAAACTAATCTGAAAGAGGAAATATACAAATTAATTAAAGAAAATAAATCCTTAAAAACTAAAATTGGACAAAGGGAAATTAAATACTATGAGACCCCAACCCCCAAGATTCTATCAAGCAAAACCAAAAGACTGAAAAATAGAATAAAATGTAAAGTACCTCTTTGGAAAAAGTAAAACCAAAAGAAAAATAAAGGAGCAAAAAGGGAAAAGGAGAAGAAAAGGGAAAGGGGATGGTAAAAGGGAGTGCAAGGTGAAGAAAGCAGAAGTCAGAATCAAAATATTGGTAAGGAAGGATAAGGGAAAACAGAGAGAACAGTATACACAGAGAAAGTGCCCCACTGTGGCCCCATAGAGGGATTTACAGAGCTAGTAATCATAACTCCAATAAAATGGAAGCAGATAGCAGGGTGGGTTAAAAACAAGAATCCTGCAATAAGTTATGTAACAAGAAACATATTTGAAGCAGAGAGATGCACCCAGAGCAAAGGTAAGAGTTTGAAATAGAATATGTTATTCTTCATCTGAAGTAAAGGAAAATAAAAAAATAAATAAAGCCAATGTCACATAATCCTGATATCAAATCGAGCAAAAGTAAAAATTGAACTACTTAAAGATGATAAGGGCATAAAAAATTAACAATCAAATACTGAAAGGGAGGAAGACTAAATACTTCCTTTTCAGATCATGATGCAACAAAAAATTACACATAATGAGGGGTCATGGAAAAGTTAGCTAAAAGTTAAAAGTTAAAAAGTTAATTCAAAACTAAATAACCAATTAAAGAATGAATATATCAAGCAACAACTCATAGAAATAATAAACAATTGAATCCAAGACAATGAGAATGATGAGACATAATTCCAAAACTTCTGGGGTGTGGCCAAACCAATTATTAGGGGAATTTTTATATGCTTACACAATAAAATAGAACAGGAGATCAATGAACAGGGCAGGTAACTAAAAAAAAAGATAGAAAAAAGAATAGGTTAAAAATCCCTAATTAAAAGAAAAATTGGAAATTCTGAAAATCAAGAGAGAACTTAACAAAATTGAAAGTAAGAAAACTATTGAATTAATAAATAAAATCAAGAGGTGACTCAACAAAAATACAATTAAATAGCTAAAATTTTGGTTAATTTGATTTAAATAAATGAAAGAAGAAAACCAACTCTTGAATCAAAAATGAAAAGGGTGAAATCATCACCATTGAGAAGGAAATAATAGTAATAATTTGGAGCAATTTTGTCCAACTACGCACCATCAACTCTTAATAATATTAGTGAAATGAATGACTATATAAAAAATAACTGATCAGATTAACGGAAGATGAAATAAAATTCTTAATTCCATTTCAGAAAATAAATTTAACAAGTCAAGAATGAGAGCTCCTTAAGAAAAATTTTCCAGGACAAGATAGATTTATAATTGAATCCTATCAAACATTTAAAACAGCTAATTCAATTTCAAAATAAACTATTTGAAACAAACAAGTTAAGGAGTTCTGTGAAAATTTCTTTTACTATACCAATATGGGGCTGATACCTAGAACAGGAAGAGAAAAAATAAAAATTAAAAAAATCATAGATCATTCTAAGAATATTAATGAAAAATTTTAAAATAAAATATTAGTAATTATTGCGTAGGATTTTTTAACAGGAATGCAGGATTGGTTCAACACTAGGAAAACTATCAGTATAATTGACCGTTTCAATAAGAAAATCAATAGAAAACAAAGATTATCTTGATAAATGCTGAAAAAACAATAGAGCATAGGAATAAACAGAGTTTTCCTTAAAATGATGTAAGTAGCAACTATCTAAAGCCATAAATCAGCATTATATATAATGGTGATAAACAAGAAACATTTCCACCAAAATGAAGTGTGAAGCAAGGATATTCAGCATCATCACCTTTATTCAATATTGTATTGGAAAGCAGAGAGTCCATAGCATTGCTGAGACCCAAGAGAAATCTGAAGGATTTATACTATCCATCCCAAAGATAGAACTGAATGTTTCTTAATACAAATTGAAGTATTAAATTAATTAAATTTAAAAAGTATTTTTTAGCCTTATTTTTTTGTGAGGCTTCTCTTTTTTTGGGGAGGGATGGATGATGCTTAGTTTTACAACATGGCTATTTTGGTAAGGTTTTCATGACCACCAATTTTGAGCTTCATCAAATAACTTGCTTTCTCAATGTGGGGAGTGGAGTAGGTAGAAGGGAGAAAATTCAGAATGCAAGGTTTTAAAAGTATTGTTGAAACTTGTTTTTGCATGTAACTGGGGAAAAATAGAATAAAATTAAATATAAAATTAAAAAAGTTAGAGTTGGCAATCAGACGAAAATGAAATTAAAGGAATTAGAATAGGAAATAAGGGAACAAATGTTATGGTGATATAAATACAGAATTCTAGAAAAGTAAGTAAAAACTATTTGAAATAATTGACAAACTTAGCCAAGTCACAGGATATAAAATAAACCTATATAAATCATCAGCATTTCTATGTATAACCAACAAAGCACTAAAACAATAATTAGAAAGAGAAACTCCATTTAAAGCCATTGTGGAAAACATAAAATATGTGAACTCTATCTCCCAAGACAAATCCAGAAATGATATAAAACAATCACAAAAACTTGTTCACACAGTCAGACCTGAACAAATGGAAAAATTCAATTGCTTATGGGTAGGCAGAGTTTATATAATAAAAATTATTTCTCTACCTAAATTATTTATTCAGTGCCATACTAATCATCCATCAAAAAACTAGTTTGCAGAGATAGGGAAAATCGTTCATCTGGAGGAACAAATGTTCAAGAATATCAAGGGAATTAATGAAAAAAAAGTGAAAAGGGAGATGGCCTAACTAAATTGGATCCAAAACTATATTGTAAAAAGACAATGTTCTAAACTGTCTAGTACTAAGAAACTGAGAAGGGTATCATTGGAATAGAAGAGGATAACAAAACAACAGTTATCTATTGTTTGTTAAACACAAGGACTCTAGCTTCTAAAGTAAGAACTCAGTATTTGACAAAAAATCACTGAGAAAACTGAAAAAAAAATTTGGCAGAAACAAAGCATAGCAAACATTTTACACTCATACCAAGATATAATGACAAAAGGTGTACACAACACAGATATATTTAATAGGCCAAGTAGTACTCCATCAGATCTTTGGAAAGGGAATAAATTTATGACAAAACAAGAATTAGAGCACATTATAGAACAAAATGAATGATTTTGATTATATTAAATAAAAAAATTGTTGCACTAATAAAATCAATGCTGCCAAAATTGGAAGGAAAGCAGAAAGCTGGGAAACAATCTTCACAACTAGGAGTTCTGATAAAGGTCTCATTTCTAAAATATATAGAGAACTGCATCAAATGTATAAGGTTACAAGTCATTCACCAATTGATTAATAATCAACGGATATGAAATTCACCAATTGAGTAATCATCAAAGGATATGAAAGACTGTTTACAAATGAAAAAATTTAAGCTATATATATATAATCATATGAAAAAATGTTCCAAATCACTGACTATTGACTTATGAGATCTGATGCTGAGCAAAGGGAGTAGAACCAGAAGAACAATGTTCACATTACCAATAACATTGTGAGATGAACAACCTTTATGGAAGCAGCTTCTCTCAGCAGTTCAGAGAGCTAGGACAACTATATTAGACTGTTTATGGACAATGGTATCCCCATCCAGAGAAAGAAAATCAAAACAAAACAAAACACACACAGACACACACACAAACACACATGAACACACACAAAAAACACCCTTTCAGATTCTGAACACATTATAAGAATTATATCTTATGTATCTCTTTCCCTTAATCCTAATTCCTCATACTTAAAATAATATGTAAACATTTATCAAAAATATTTTTGTACAATGCTAACATTTTGCACAATGTTCGCCACTGAGGGGAGGGAGGTGGGAAGGGAAGGTGGAAGGAAATTTTACAACTTAAAAATATACATGTGCATATGGATGAAAATGAATAGATAGAAAGATAAGATCTTAGATGTAAAAGGTAAGCCATTCAGAAGAACAAGGAAAAATCTATTTTTCAGATCTATGAAATGGGAATATATGTATGATCAAAGAAGTATAATAAATTACAAAATGCATAATTTTGACTACATTGAATGGAAAAAAAAAGTTTTGTACAAATAAAACAAATGCAGCCAACATTAGAGAGAATGCAAATTTTAGAAAATGTTTACAGTTCAGATTTCTGATAAAGTACTCATTTTTTGAAATATATAGAGAACTAAGTCAAATATAAAAGAATACAAATCATTATCGAGAGTTTTTAAAGGAATGAATGGATAGTTTTCAGCCAAAGAAATTGAAACTATCTATAATCATAGGAACAAATGCTCCAGATCTTTTTCTTTAGAAGAATGCCATTAAAACAACTCTGAAGGTGCAGCTAGGTGACGCAGTGGATAGAGCACCAGCCCTGGAGTCAGGAGTACCTGAGTTCAAATCAGACCTCAGACACTTAATAATTACCTAGCTGTGTTGGCCTTGGGCAAGCCACAACCCCACTGCCTTGCAAAACAAAACACAAAACAAAACAAAACTAAACAAAGCAAACAACCAAAAAACACTCTGAGGTACCATGAAACACATAACAGTTTGACTAAAATGTCAATAAAGTAAAATGATCAATTTTGGAGAAAAAGTGGGAAAATAAGAACTCTAATGCACTGCTGTGAATTTGTGAAATAATCACAGGTGCAAATTGAATATGAAGGGCTAATATCTAAAAAATAAAATTAAGTAAGAAAAGAAAATGTTATATAGAATGGAGGAGATTATCTCACATAAAATAGGCAAGTGTTTTCAGTAGAGGGGAAGAGGAGAAAGGTGAGAGAGGAAGGGAATAAACTTGACTCTAATTATAATTGGCTCATGGAGGGAATAACATGGACACTTAATTTGGTATAGAAATCTATCTTACCCTACAGGAAAGTGGAAGGCAAAGGGGATGTAAGGGAGAGGGGATTGTGTGAGGGGTTGTTTGGAAAGCAAAGCACTTTTGAGAGGGGACAGAGTGACAGGAGAAAGAAAATAGAATATATGGGGGAGAATGAGGTGAAGGGAAATACAGTCAGCAATAATACTGTGAAAAATAATTTTGAAGAAAGTTTCTCAGATAAAAGCCTTATGTCTCAAACATATAGAGAAGAGAGTCAACTTTATGGGAAAAACATTCCCCAGTTGATGAATGATCAAAGGATATGAAAAGTTTTCAGATGAGATTATCAATGACATCTATAGCTATATTTAAAAAAATGTTTGAAGTCACTATTGCTGAGAGAAATGCAAATTAAAATAATTCTGAGCGCTGTTAATAGGACACAAAATGATAAGAGAAATGTTGGAGGGGATAAAGGGAAAAATGATAAATTAATGCACTCTTGATGGAGTTGTGAACTGATTCGCCTATTCTGTATTACAATTTTCCCAAAAGGTTATAACACCATGAATGTCCTTTGAACAGGTCTGTATCCAAAAAGAGATGAAAAACACAAAGAAAAGGATGTATGTATATATAGCTATTTATGGCAGCTCTTTTCTGGTAGCAAGAATTGGAAATGAGGGAATGTATATCATATGGTGAATGGCTAGACAAATTGTGGCACGTGAATTTGATGGAAGACTATTCTGCTATAAGAAATGTGAGCAAAATGCTCTCATAAAAATCTGGAAGGACATACAGTTGAACTGATGCAAATTGAAATGTAATGTGGGCAAAAGACAATATTGTAGGATGATTAGCTGTAAATGACAGTTTTTCTCAGCAATACAATAACCCAAGGCAACTCTCAAATACTCATGATGCAGAATGCTATCTTTTGCAGAGGAAAAAAAGTTTTCAGAATAGAGATTAAAGTGTCCTTTTTTTAACTTTAGTTTTCTTTTGGGGGGTGGAGATCTATGTTTTCTTTCACAATATTACTATTTTGGAAATGTTTTGCATTATTAGACATTTATAGGCTATATCACATCACTTGCTTCTTCAATGTTTGTGTGTGGGGGTGCGTGGGGATAGGGGGAGACAATTTGAAATTAAAAATTTTAAAAATAAATGATAAAATTATTTTTGCATATAACTGGGGAAAAATAAAATATGAAATTAATAAAATTTAAAAAAATAAATGATGAGGGTAATTGATTCAGAAAAGCATAAGACTTATTTGAACTGATATAATGTGTAGTAAGCAGAGTCAGCAGATCATTTTGCATAGAAGCATGATTATTGTAATGATGATCAACTGTGAGGGACTTGGCTTTTCATATCAATATGATATTCCAATGCTGTCCATTTATAGAGCAAGAGTTGGCTAAATCTAAGTTTAATGGAAATAGGATTATACCACTTTATTAATACTTTTGCTTTTCTTTTTTGAATTAGAGTTTATATGGAAAGATCTTTTGCATCATTTTACATGTATATTTGATATCTTACAGCTTTTCTTTAATTTTTAGTGGAGCTGTGAGAAGTTCTCAGAGAATTTGAAGCTCATTTTTTTAGAATTATGTTAAAAATTAAAAAAAATAAATTTATTTTATAAAGGAAAAAAATAGGAATTACCTCAAACAGAAAGTAACAACTAATGGTGGGTTATAGGTAGCTGGGGACCTTTTAAA